>NW_013657624.1:90039-102234 GCF_000142905.1 Thecamonas trahens ATCC 50062
CCTACACTCTCGGTTCACTGCCACGAAATGTCCTCGGCATACTCGTCGTCGTCGTCCTCGATGGAGAGCCGCTCGTACTCTTCGCGGGCAAAGCGGTCCCACGGCGTGAGGTGCGGCTCGCCATGCTCGGCCCGGATCGTTGCTGGATCCTTCTGCTCATGGTTGATGAACTTGTTGAGGTTAAAGAGCGCGTTGAAGAAGATCTGCGCCTGCCCGCACCGCTTGAGGTCCGAGAGCGTGATGCGCGACGGGTCCGCCGGCTTGACCAGGTCCAGCAGCTGGCAGAGGAGGTCCTCAAACGGCACCTCGTCGAGGTTAAGGCAGTTCATCCGGTAGATCTGCTCCTGGAACAGATACTCCATCTCGTATATCGAGATGAATCCGTCGCCGTCCATGTCCACGCACCGGAACCAGTACTCGATGGCCGGCGCAGACGACTTGTCCTGCTCCGCCATGAAGAAGACAACAAACTGGTCAAAGTCCATCGTGTCCGGCGGCGCACCGCCGGCCTCCAGCAACGCAAAGACCCGGTCTAGAATCCGATACGTCAGTGCGTGCGACTCGTGTCGCGCCAGGTCCGACTTGGAAATCCGCAGGTCGTGGTCCGTGTCGAGCTCCCAGTACGCAATGTACGTGATGTAAAAGTGCTCGTACGAGAAGAACCGCAGGTGCTTGTTGATGTCCGGCTCATCGTCGAGCGCGCGCACGTTCGCCACCAGGTCGGACTTCCGCAATGCATTCAGCGTGATCGTCGACGACCACGACCGGTCCACCACAAAGAAAATCCGCGCAACAACCATCTGGATGTATCGCGCCTGGAACTCCTCAGACCCGCGCAGAAACTCGAGGCCTGGATGCGACGAGACTACAATGTTGAGCCACGGCTGAAAGTCGGCCCGCCGCAGCACTTGGGCGCCCTCAGGCGCAAGCACATCGAAAAACCGCTTGTGCTCGTCCGCCGTCTGCAAATGTTTTCGCCAGTACCGCCGGAACGTCGCCGGCTTGATGCTCCCGGCTTTGGCCGTGTCGATCTGGTCAAACAGCAGCGGCGCCAGGTACTTGCTCATCGACAGCGCAGGCATGAGCTCCACCAGCGCGTTGAGATCCAGCCGCCCGTTCGACTGCTTGGCAAACGCTGCCGAAATCGCCTTGGACTCGGCCTCCAGCAGGTCGTCCGGCAGCGGCCGCCCGCCCTTAAAGTAAAACTTCGGGATGAGCTCTTTCGCTCGCTCCCGCCGCTGCTGCTCGGCGTCGGCAAACCTCATCGAGAGGTCGACCGACGCCGATGACGGCGTCCGCACCGTCGGTCGGAGCGCTGCAGCCGATCCCGGCGACCGCGGCCCCAGCGGCGGCGTTGACCGAGTCGTCCCTCCCAAACTCCCAGGGCTTGCTGCCGCACCCGCGCTCGCCGACGACGGGACGACCGCCGCCGACGGCACAGCCTGTCCCTGCTGAAGCGCCAACAGGACAGTCCGCACAAACTCGGTCGTCGCTGTCTGCGTCAACCACACCTGGTAGTACTCATCAAGCTTGGGCCGTGCGTCAAACATAACGCCCACCTCTGATTCAAGTACTTGTGGCTGCCGCACAGCGCCGAGGGCTGACATGGCCACACCAGGCGGGAGCTTGGTCATGCCACCACCGCCACCGCCGCTGCCACCGCCACCTCCAACGCCACCGCCACCACCGCCGCCACCACCCCGTCCTCCGCTCCGTCCCTCGCTCACAAATGCGCTCGCCACCCTGTTGCTGCTTCTCTTGACACGCTTCTCCGTCAAGCAGTCACCGCTTGGAGTCGTGTGCCCCCTCACCCCCCGCCCCCTCCCCTCCTTTCCGTGCCCATGCCGACCACCGAGTCTCTCTCGCCGCGGTCCTCGTCGCTCGCTCGCCGCCCGCCCGTCGCCCGCAACTATTTCGGCCGAAACTGCGACCTTTTTTTGCCATCACGCGCGCTTTTTTGCTCGACGAAAAGAAGAAATGTCGGTCATCTTGCCTTGCGCACACGCCCGCGCACAGACAAGTGACGCAGACGGAGCATCACGACCGCAGCGGCGTCGCCTCGTATGCAGGCGCAGGCTGTCGGACGCCCGTCCCGGAAATCACGGCCGTGCGCCCGTTGAGCGAACTGCCGCCGTTCGAGTTGGCGGCAAAGAGCCGCCGGCCGACAACGGCAAAGAGCAAGGTTGTGACGACGGCCTTGCAGAGTGCCACCACTGATCCCACACCGATGGCCACAGACCAGTTCAAATCAGAGTCGCTGTTGCCCGGTCGAATCGCCGAGTATCCCGGATACGTCACAGTGAGCCAGACCACAACTGCCATGCCGTCGACCACCAGCGCGTGCCACGCACCAATTGCCGCTCCGAGCTTGGTTGCCTGCCACGAGCTCAGCGAGCTCCGCCCGAGCACCGCGTCTTGCATCGCGTGGACCATCCTGCCAAGCAAAGCCCGGAGGACTGTGTGGAGCACAACTGCCGTCGCAGCCACCGCGAGCACCCCGGGAATGGCGTTGTACGCCGACGGCGTGATAAGTCCAGAGTGCAGAACCACATCCGAGACCCTCAGCTTGATCGTCAGCGACCGCGGTGGCGTTGACGCGGGGCTAGTCACTACCGACGTTGGATCAAAGCCGAGCGCAGCCTGCTGATACGGCGCGTTGAACGAGAACGAGTTGCCACCGCCGCAGAGCATCCGTGCGCCTAGCACGCCGCTCGCCAGGCAACGCCGCCGCACGTTGGCGTTCACCGCAACCGCAAACCCGCTGCCGTCGTCCGGCATATGTAGGCCCCAGTACGCCATGCATCCGTCCGCAAACACATACAGTCCGCCATCGTCCTTGGCCCACATCAGGTTGTTGTACCTGTTCTTGTCACCGTCGTAAACCGTCGACACAAGCTCAAACGACGCCTCGCGCACCGCGCTGTTCGCCGCCGTCCCGCTCACCGTAAAGCTCACCTCGGACTGCGTGCCGGTCCCGAAGGCAGGAATCTCGTGGATCGTGTGAAAGACGCACTGCAATTCGCCGTACGAGCACGTTGCATTTCCCATGCTCGTCCCCGCTCCGCTCACAGCCAGACTCGCGCCGCATCGCGATGCTGTGCTCGCATTCTCGTCACACGGCGTCGTAATCCGGAGTCCAAACCGCATGGCTGGCACGTTTGCAGCATCCCGCCCGACAATCGGCAGCGTAGCCACTTGCTGCGCGCCCGGAGCGGTAAACCCGGCAGCAATGACAAACATGGCAGCAAAGACAGCTGCGAAAAAGACAGCGCACGACAGCAGGCCACCCGACGGATGGCCACGTTGCCACTTATCCGTCGGAGCCGGGATCTGCGTACTCCCGCCTCCACCCACCCATCGCCGAGCCATGCTTGGCGACGAGACATCGAACAAGGCATACACTCGCTCAATAAGTCTCGGTCGGCCTCCAAACCCGCTGCCATCACCACCTCGGCCGCTTCGAATCGCCCGCCGTGCAGAACAGCAACGAGCCAGAGACAGTGCTGACGAGCCTGCCACCACCAGCAGGCCGGGGAGGAGGCCAGCCGCGAGCGCCACGCCGGTGTAGGGGAAGGAGCTCTCGTCCACCACCTGTTGACACACCGTAGTCGACGCAATGTTGCCCATGACGACAGTGAGCGTCCCAGGGAGCTAGGTGTGGCGGTCGTCGTCGTCGTCGTGGCCACAGGCGTCGTGCGTCGTGTTTTGACAGCGACAGGTTTTGGTGGGGAAAAATATGGGTTACATGCGCGTCTTCTCGGCTCTTTTTCTACCTTTTTCGCACTCTGTCCATTTATCTTACCTCACCAGCAGCGGCAACTGGGTCATCAAGCGTAGCTCAAGATGATGGTCCGGCTGACTCCTCCGTTGCACTTGCCTTGGACGGCAGGGAGGAATTGCAGTGGAGATGGCGAGGTGAGAGAAGAATCGCCACGCTCGCCGACATGGCCTAGTCGCCATAACACCGCAGAGATGACGACCGCTGGCACCAATGCTAGTAATGAGCATGCACCAGGCGTTCACACCCGCCACATGTCGGATCACGGCTTCTATCCATGGTTCCATCCTCTTCCTCGCAGGCTTGGCCCGGGTTCTTTTCCGGCATGTGCGCGAACAAAAGGAGCAGCCATTCCTTCGCGCCGCTTCCGTCTACAAAACGAAGTCACGTTCCAGGACAGGGACGCAGATAGGCGACGACACTCGACTCATCGCAGAGGCAAGATGGCCCATACTGCTATTTCTGATCCAGAGTACATGCGCGAGCGGTTCGACAGCCAGGCGACGCTGGCCGGCAAGATCTCAACGCTCGCCGAGTGGATTCGCGAGGCCGACGGCGAGACAGTAATCTTTACTGGCGCCGGCATCTCGACCTCGTGCGGCATTCCCGACTTCCGATCGCCCAATGGGGTGTGGACGCTCAAGGCGCAGGGTCGGAAGCGCAAGGGAAAGACCACGCCGACAACCAAGGCCATCCCATCGGCAACCCACATGGGCATCGTGGCCATGCTCCGTTCTGGCACCGCCAAGTTCCTCATCTCGCAAAACTGCGATGGCTTGCATCGGCGATCGGGCGTGCCGCCGGCCAAGCTTGCTGAGCTCCACGGCAACTCAAACATAGAGTACTGCCGCTCTTGTGGGGCCGAGTACCTCCGCGATTGGGCCTGTCGCCGCATCGTCCGCGGACGCGATCACTTTACTGGCCGCCATTGCGAGCGCGCCGGATGCGGTGGCAAGCTCTGGGACTCGACCATCGACTTTGGTCAGAGTCTGCCGGAGGAACCGCTCCGCGCCGCGTACGCCGCCTCGCAAACCGCTGCCCTCCACATTGTCTTTGGGTCATCGCTCACCGTCTCGCCGGCGTGTGACATGCCGGCGGAGACCGCAGCCGCTGGCGGCCGCATGGTCATCGTCAACCTGCAGAAGACCCCGCTCACAGAAAACGCCGATCTGCACATCTACGCCAAGACCGATGACGTCATGTGCGCCCTTCTGAGCCAGCTTGGCCTCGATCCGCCGCAGTGGCGCCTCCGCCGCTCAATCCGCATCCGCCACGGTGTGCGTGGTGACGGGTACGTCATCTGTGTCTCGGCCGTCGATCCCGAAGACAACGCCCTGCCGGCATCCATCTTCCGCGGAGTGGTGGCGAGTCTTGTTCCGCAAGATGCCGATGCTGCGCCGACGACCGTCACGCTGCTTGAGCCGCCATTTGCAGCCACCATCCCGGTCACCACCACGCCTGACAAGACAGTCGTCGATCTCATGTTCATGGGACACTACGCTGAGCCCAGGCTTAAGCTGGAGCTCCCGATTGTGCTCGGCAAGCCGCCTGCTCAGCCGGTTGCCATCGAGCTTGCCTACGATCCGTACACTCGCACGTGGACGGTGCTCTCACGGACCGATGGCACCGGAGCAGGGCCGTCGGCGACATCGGCGGCTTCGCCGAGTGCAGAGCCGCTCATCGAGCCTACAGCCACACTGGTGCTCTCGCAGGACACCTCGCCGGCGTACATGGTGTCGGCAACCCGGATCGCGTCGATGGCCGCCGCCTCTCGCCCGCTGGTGGTCATGTGGCCGGCGGTTAGTCGACTGGTGGTTCCGGGCGGCGAACAGTATCCGATGGTGGTTCTTGTCGGCGGGCTCCCGTCGCGCGACTCGGGCGCTCGCGATCAGCCGCGGCTTGCGGCGTACCAGATCGTCGAGCATAGAGTCAACGGTCGGGTCGGCGTCTGGTTCACGCCTTCCTTCGGCAACTTGGCGATCCAGTGCAGGCGGGAGTGCGAGCGAGGAGTGCTTAAGCGGTGGCTCTCGGCAGCCGCGGCTGTCGATCCGCACACCATGGTGGTGTTTGGTGGATGCGATGGAAGCTCGATGTACAACGATCTGACTGTGGTTCGGGCGACAAGTGTCCGCGGTGCGCTTCCCACACTCGAGCTGGAGATCGAGGCGCTGGCGGCAGTCCCTGGCGGCAACCGGCCGGCACATCGACTCGGTGCTTCGCTGACGGCGATCGGCGACGGCCAGTTGGTTCTCTTCGGCGGATCGGTGTGTGAAGGCGGGCCGTATGCGTTCCTCAACGATGTCCACGTCTTTGACATGTCGAGTGGCGAGTGGACCGACATGACGCCGCAGATCCGCGGGCCGCGGCCCAGCGCAAGGGCACAACACGCCGCGCACTACTTTGCACACGCCAACTCACTGCTTGTGGTTGGCGGTACGGGAGTCGACGCCCACCACGCCGACGGCCATGTCCTCGATCTCGACTCGTGGACGTGGCGGGCAGTGCCGAGCGGACCCGGTGGGCCGGCTGCAGTGGCGATCGCCGACGACGACAAAAAGCCGTTCCGGATCACGCCCGCACAGTGCGCAATCGTCCCGACAAGCGCGGCCACGCCCGACACAGTGCTTGTCTGGGGCCTCCCACACCAGATCTCGCCAGTCCACATTCTCGACGTCTCGGCCGGCTGGCGTCAGCAGGCCGGCGAGTTTGTCCTCCCGCCACCGCTACCCGCCACCGCTGCCGCGGCCGTCACATTCGACGATGGCATCACAGCGCTGTTTGGTGGCGTCAGCGGCGATGGTGTGCGTCTCGAGGCACTCGGCCCGACATGGATCGAAGCGGCGAGCCCGTGATGCGATGTAAGCGGTCGATGAAGGCGGGGGTCGGGTGCGATGCGGAGAAATGTCCTGCCGGTGGCGGGCACTCCATCGCCTTGGCTCACGATCGGGTTACAGGACACAGCCATGGCATGACGCGAGTCAATGCGACATGTCTGTGCGAGGAGATAAACAGCTGCCAGTTGTCAAGCAAACCACCCAGGCTGGGTAGCCGGTCTGGTTCTGGCAAAGTGTGGGCAACAAATATTGCTGGCCGTCTTTCTACAGCCATTTCGCGGCACTTCACTCCCTTCGCCCACGGGCGACGCGAGCACGACGTCGCGAGTCGGACCGATGTCAGAGGGGCAGGCGAGCATCCGATTGCTCAAGACACCAAGTGCAGAGAGTGTGACTCTTGATGTACGTCATACCGTAGTTATCTTTCTCCATGCCCCCCTCCCCCTCCTCCCCCTCGGTGTGATGGCTCGCCATCTTTGCCGTCCCCGCCGACGGCGATGACCGCCATTGGCCGTGAACGCTTGCAATGGCGTCATTGATGATTAGCCGAATGAGAGTGGAGAGCGGCTGAGCTGAGCCGAGGGTGTGTAGCCGCACAGCGTGTACCACGGAAGTGTGGTACCCCCTATGTTCCCCATACTCTCCATGACCATAGTACATAGCATGATACAGTATGTAGGGTGGTGTGGTGATGGTGGTGTGGCATGTACCTCCTCTACTTGCCTTGGATGTGCCTGGAGTTGGTAGGCGTGTCACTTCGCCCGAACCGAACCAATTGTTCCATGTCCGCAATGCGGGAGGCCGAGGCCGGGTACATGAAGGTGTGTACGGGGAAGCTAGACAGACGAACTAGCTTGTCATGTGGAATACTTACATTGTGATTGACCTCCTCCCGCTTTGTCTCCTCATCTCATGCCATCTGTCGCCTCGTTCTGCCCCCCCCCCCTCCCCCCTCCCCCCTCCCCCCCCATCGCACCCGTCTCTTCCACGCACGTTTCTCGCCGCTGTCCTCCCCCCCCCCCTCCCCCCGTCTCCTCCTCCCTCCGCTACGTCTCCCCACAACACCGTCATGGCCACACTGGACACAATGGGTCATGGCGCTGGTGGTACTGGTGCTGCCCCTACTCCTGATCATGCTGTTGCCGCTATCCCTGCCGCTGTGCCTGCTGCTGTCTCTGCTGCTGGTCCGTGGTCATGTTCCTGATCATCCTGCCAAACGCAATGCTGCCCGTGATACACCTGTGGCGGGTATGTGGCTGCAGTTTGCGTCCTCAACCACGATCGGGGAGATGGCTGTGCATCTGTTGGCAAACTGGCCCGAGAACTTTCCAGACGGCGACAAGGTGACCACGCCCGAGGTAATCAAGTTCCTGTTTAAGGGCAAGTTCCTCGAGGCGTCGCAGAGCCTGGCGTCGCTTGGCGTGACTTCGGCCAAGCCTGCGACGTTTCATGTCATGATCCGGGCAAACGCGGCAAAGGCCAAGTCCAAGTCGTCGTCGCCTAAGACAGCGTCGTCCTCGCATGCCAACCGTGCCGGACAGCAGCCACCGCAGCAACAGTCGGCATGCTGCACCATCCTCTGATCTGGTCAATACCGCGCTATCGGGCCGCCCTACCTCGGCCGCCCTACTCTCTGCACCTTTGCTCTCGTGCACTCGCTCGCCTGCCGCAACTGCAGCTCCCATCACTATGCTGGACTCGCGCTGTCTGACGCATCCAGCCTCGCTCATGCCCCTCGTGAACGCTACCCATACACACCAACACACATTCGCACACACACACACACTCTCTCTCTCTCTCTCGCTTGCACTCTCAGTCGTCCTCATGGTGCGCCTGGTTGCGGCTGGTTGCGGCTGCGCCGGCTCACCAGCATGCCCTCACATCTGACACGATCCGAGGCCAAGGAACGCCCATTGCCAGGTCAGATGGCCGCCACAACCTTGCGGCTGTCCATTGGAGCCGCGCATCAGTCGCATCAGCTTCAGTTGCGGCTTGGGTGGGCAGCGCTGACTGGCCCAGGCACCACTCGACTCGTCGGGCCAAATGGCAGCACACCATCCCACGAGTCAAGCGACGGCAGGCGCCTCCGGGGACGCGAACGGAAGCGGGAACGGATCTTCAGGAGTGTGGCAGCCAGGAGAGGAGCTGAGTCTATGGAGCACCGATGCGCGGGCGAGTGCGCGGAGTGCTAGCCTGCCTGTGGACGCGCCGCTTGTGTTTGAGGCGAGCGATGAGGCAGGGACGACGGCTCGGGTGACACGGGCGATTTCGGCTGGCGATGTGCTGCTGGCCGAGCCGCCTGCAGCCGCCATGCATTCTCCGGCCAACGCGATGGCGGGCGTTCTGGCCTGTTCGCGCTGTCTGGCCTTTCTTCTTCCGCCGCGGCACCACATCGCTGCTCTCACTGCTGCCCTTGATGACCATGCCGCGCCGCCGCCGCTCCCACACGCTGCGCTCCCGTGTCCGCTCGGCTGTGCCGCGGTCTTTTGCTCGTCAGAGTGCCTGGCCATCGCCATGGCTGGCGGCAGGCATGTGCTTGTGTGCGACGGTGCTGGCGCCGAAGACGGCGATGGCCAAGCCGAGGCCGCGGCGGCGGGCATCGGCGAGGTCATCGGCCAGCTGGAGGCCTTTGACGAGGCCTTTGTCTTTTCAGCCGGCCTGCTGGCGGGCTTGGCGGCCGAGCGGGCAGGCGGGGAGCATGCGCTGGCGGACAAGCTCGCCATGTTTACGCAGCCTGCGTGGTCAAAGCTCAAGATCGCGCCCGAGGACGTGCCCGAGGCTGAATTCCGGCACGATATGGCGGTGCTGGTGGGCAGCGCAGCGGAGCAGCTGGCGCAGGCGTTTGCGGCGCGGGCGGCGTCGACGCAAGCGATCGACGATGAGGCTTTGCGTGCGCAGCTGCTTGCAGCCATCGACGAGCTGGTCACACCGGCGGCGTTTGATGCGCTACTCGGCATGGTCCAGGCCAATCAGATGGGCGTGCGGCGGCCATCAGTGGTGGCGAGCGCACTGGAGTCTGGCGCGCTGGAGTGGGCCGAGGTCTGCGGCGATTTGACGGCGCTCCGCGACGCAGTCATTGCGACGCAGGCGTCGTGCGGCGAGGACAGCGACGGCGATGGTGATGACGAGCACGAACACGAGCCGATCGAGGTCATCGCGGCACAGTACCCAGCCGAGTTTGCACCCGAGGCACCGGCGGTCGACCAAGTGGTGGCGACGGACATGTTCGTGGCGCTCGACGGAAGTGCGGTCTTCCCGCTCCTCGCCGGCATCAACCACGCGTGCAGACCCAACGCCAAGGTGACGTACGAGGCCGGCGACGACGGAGCGGCAGTCCGTGGAGTCCTAGTCGCGCTCTGTGACCTGGCGCCCGGCGACGAGGTGTTCATCTCGTACTTGCCGGACGTCGAGTTCACGGACGCCACCGAGCTCAGTCTCGAGGAGCGGACCGAGATCTTTGCCGACTACGGCTTTGTCTGCGGGTGCAGCCTGTGCATGGCAGGCGAGTAACTGCTTACAGGTCCATGGCGGCAAGGCCGTCGTCGGCAGGGTCGACGGCGACGGGCGGGCCGGGCTCGGAGGCGACGACCGCGGCAAAGTCCGCAGCGACCGGGAGCGGCCAGGCGACGGGCGTGGCAGTGGCAAAGTCGAGCTCGATGCCGACGGCAAAGAGAGCGTCGACAATCCACTGCGGCACGTTTGGCCCGAAGCGAGTCTGCATGTACGCAGTGACAAAGCCCGGAAGGGCGTCGGCCTCGATGGCGGCGCGGATGTCGGCCATGAGGCGGAGCTGGAAGGCAATGTTGTGGTAGGAGATGAGCTGGGCGCCGGTGTGTGACTTGACCACGGCGTGGAGGTAGGCGCGGGTAAAGGTCTTGCACACATAGCAGCCGCAGTCTGCGTCGATGGGGCTGAGGTCGGTAGCGAAGCGCTTGTGCTTGAGGGCGAGCTCGCCCTCGCGGACAAGCGCCTTGCCGAAGCGGGCAGTGCGAGTGGGGAAGACGCAGTCGAACATGTCGACGCCGAGGGCGGAGCAGACGACCAGATCTTGGGCATAGCCGACGCCCATGAGGTACCGTGGCTTGTCAGCCGGCAGGTGCTGGGTGCAGAGGTGGACCATTTTCCAGAACTCGTCCTTGGACTCGCCGCCCGAGAGGCCGCCGATGGCAAAGCCCGGCGTGTCACGGGCAATCATGGCGTCGAGGCAGTAGAGGCGGAGCCGCGGATCGAGACCGCCCTGGATGATGCCGAACAGGTTCTGCTCTGCCGGGCGGGCGTGTGCGGCGATGCAGCGATCAAGCCAGCGGATGGAGCGATGCATGGCGTCCTCAACACGAGGGCCCGAGATGAGGGAAGAGACAACATCGTCAAGAGCCATGATGATGTCCGCGCCAATGTTGTTCTGCATGGCAATGGAGAGCTCTGGCGAGAGCAAGACGGTAGTGCCATCGTGAGGCGAGGCAAAGGTCACGCCTTCTTCGCTCACGGATGAGAGCTTTGCCAGCGAGACCATTTGGAAGCCACCCGAGTCTGTGAGCATGCCACCATGCCAGCCCGAGAAGGCATGAAGACCACCCATGGCAGCGACGGTCTCTGCACCGGGCCGATGGCCCAAGTGATACGTGTTGCCCAGGACGACTTGGCAGCCGAGTTGAACCATTTGAGGCGGCGTGAGGCCCTTGAGTGAGCCCTGGGTACCCACAGGCATGAACATAGGTGTGCATGCTGTCGTGTGCGGGAGCGTAAGTCGCGACGACCGCGCCTTGGTCACACTGCACTCAGCCTCCACGACAAAGGTGAGGGCCATGGTGGTGATGACGGTGACACAGAGAGGCTGACTGAGAGTGCGGTGATGGATGCTGTGGCTGTGGCTGTGGTGGCAGGGGGGGGGGGGGGGGATGATCATGGGGCTGGAGGGGGGGTGGGTATCATCGGCTGTGGGCATGGGCATGACAACTTAGGGATGGGAAGTGTGGAGGGGGGAGGGGGGGGATCGGAGGTAGGGGGGAAGGGATGGGAGGTGATGGCATCGGTGGAGGAGGTCGGGGCGGATGTGAGGGGAAAGAGAGGGTAGCCCAGCAGCCCGCCTGCCGCCACCAGCCGGCCGCGCCACGCCCACCACCCGCCAACCCGCCCATGCCTGCGACCAGCTGGTGCTTGAGCCTTTTGCCTATATGTATAGGTATACGGCACGTGACTTCCCCACCCCCACCCCCCACCTTCCCCACCACTAGCCCCATACCCCCCCCCCCCTCCTCCCATCCCCCCCCTGCCACTATGTCCTCCAATGATGCTGCGCAGACGGCCGAGTGGGTGTTCGACTCCATCGTGGCCTTTCTCAAGTCCCCGCTGTGGTCCACCCCCATCCTGACCTTTATCGATCGCCACTGTGCCATCTTTGACACAGACGAGGAGAACCCGCTCTCATTCACCACATGCCACAATGTACGTTATGTCATGCATATAGAGGGGGGAGGGGGAGGGGGAGGGGGGAGGGTTCTTTCGTCCGAAAAAGGTCGCATGACCTGCCAATGCAACTTGGCGCCAAAGTCGCTGGGTGGGATGGGGAAGGCGACAGGAGGG
>NW_013657624.1:103781-118563 GCF_000142905.1 Thecamonas trahens ATCC 50062
GTCTCGCCGTCAAGCCCAAGGACGACGCCGCCGCCGCCCGTGAGCGTGCCATCAAGGATCGCATGGAGGCCGAGCGCCGCGCCCACCTCGCCGCCATGCACGAGGCACTCCGCAACGCCGGCGACGGCGAGGCCGACGACTTTGTCTTTGCCGAGGACGCGTAGCCCACGCACACCCGTAAACGTCGCCCTGTGCACTTGTCTCGCCCATGTTGCTCTCGATCGTCTCGACCGCGGCCTCTGCCGTCCTCTACCCCGCCGCCGCTGCATGCCTCCTCGCCGCCATCTGGGCCATAACCCTCGCACTCGCCGAAGCCCGGACCGCGCCCGGCCTCGCCGCCCGACTCGCCCCTCCGCCTGCTGATGGTGCCACGCCATCCGCCGATGACACGCCGTCCCGCCCGTGGGTCCTTGTCACCGGCACCTCGTCAGGCATCGGCCTGGCCACAGCCGCCGAGCTCGTCACCCGCGGCTTTGGCGTCTACGCCACAGTCCGGCGAGCGGATGACGGCGATGCGCTGCGTGCGGCCGTGGGCGGACCGGCGAGCGAGGCGCTGGTGCGGACCGTGGTGTGCGACGTGACGCGGGAGGAGGAGATGGCGGCGGTGGGAGAGCAGCTCGCGCAGGGTGGCCGGCTTTGGGGCCTCGTCGCCTGCGCAGGCGTGTCGGTGACCGGGACGGTGGAGGAGACGCCCGCCGCCGCCTGGGCCGCCCAGCTCGAGGTCAACGTCGTCGGCACCGTCCGGACCATCCATGCTGCCCTCCCGGCTCTCCGGGCCTCGCCGGGCGCACGTATCGTGGTCGTCGGCTCGCTCTTTGGCCTCCTGGCAGAGTTCCCGGGCTTTGGGCCCTACGCAGCCTCCAAGTTTGCCCTCGAGGCCCTTGTCCGCACCCTCCGCGAAGAGCTCGCCCCGGCTGGCATCGCCGTCACCATGATCAATCCGGCCGGCATCGCCACCCCGTTCATCCGCAAGCTCGCCGCCGCTCCGCCACCCGACTCTCCGCTCGCTGCTCACTACGCGCCTGCCCATGCCCGCTTCCGCGCCTTTGTTGCACACACCTCGACTGGATCGCCCGTCCACGTCGCCCGTACCATCGCCCGCGCCATCTCCTCCGCCCGCCCCTTTGCATCGTATCCAGTCGGCCCGCAGGCGCAGCTCATCGCCTGGTCCGCCGCCCTCCTCCCGGCTCCTCTCCTCCAGCTCATGGCCCGCACAGGCTTCCCGCAGCACCTCCTCTTCCACGTCAACGCCTTCCTCGCCCGCATCGGCCTCCCTCAGTGATCGCCCTGCCGGCCATTGCTGCCATCGTCGCCCGCCGGCCATTGCCGCCATCGTCGCCGCCATCGTCAGCCAGCTATTAAGCCATTACAGTCTCCACCCCCATCCCCATCCCCATCCCCATCCCCATCCCCATCCCCTCCCCCTCCCCCTCCCCCCACCACCCCTCTCCCCTCCCGTCCCCCCCCTCCCCACCCCCCTCCCTTCTCATGGCCGACATCGACTCCACCGCCGCTATCGTCGCTGTCCACGCCGCCCTTGCCACCGCCGACCCGGTCGCCATGGCCGACGCCGTCGCCTTGGCCGGTGCCACGCCCTGGCTCCCTCTCCGCCCGCCACCTGCTGCTGCGGACGGAGAGCCGCCGCCGCCGCGGGGTCCGAGTCGTGTCCCGGTGGACTTGGCGCAAAAATTTATGCCTACTCCCAGAAACCGCCCCACCTTGTCCCTGCCCTCGTCCTTGCCGCCCAGTGCCCCGATCCCAGACTCGTCGCCGCCCTCGCTGCGCCACATGCGTTTGCCCTCGCTCCGCTCGCTCGGCACCACTCGGTCGCGGTCTCCGCGCTGGCTGCCGCCGCCGCCGCGGGCAACGTCGACGTCGTCGCCGCCATCGCCGCCATCGCCACCATTGACCCCAACGCCGCCGTTGGCCTCCCGCTCCCGCTGCTGCTCATCGCTGTTGATGAAGGCCACGCCGCGCTTGTTGACGCCCTCTGCACTGCCTCCTTCCCGCACGCAGGCCCTGTCGCCGCAGGTGCCACTCTCCCGGACATCGCCCCGGCCTCGCCGCGCCTCCGCAACTCTGCTGGCTGGCCGGCCCTCCTGCTCGCCGCCCACGCCGGGCACGCCGCCGTAGTCTCTGTCCTCCTCCGCCATGGTGCGCCTGTGGACGAATCCGCCTCTGCTGAGCAGATCACTCCGCTCTGGGCCGCCGCCTGGGCAGGCCACCCGGACATTGTCGCCCTCCTTCTCGATGCCGGCGCCGATCCGGCCGTCGCCAACCCCGCCGCCGCCACCCCGCTCTTTGCCGCCGCCCAACGCGGCCATGCCCACGTCATTACTCTCCTTCTTGCCGCCGGCGCAAGCCCCGCTGCGTCCATGGCCTCGCAGTCGCCGCTTTGGATCGCCGCCGCAGGCGGTCATCTCGACGCTGTCATCACCCTCCTCGACGCCGGCGCCGATCCCGCCGCCGCAGACGCCCAGGGCAACACTCCGCTTTTTGCTGCCGCCATGCGCGGCCATCTGCATGTCATGCAGCATCTTGTGGCGCTTACGCCGCCCGAAGTCCTCGCCGCCCGCAACACCCTCGGTGCCCACCTCCTGCTCCTCGCCGCCTTCTCAGGATCGCTTCCGGTCGTCCGCTACGTCGTCGACGGCCTCGGCTTTGACGTCAACGAGACTAGCCATCCGCAGGGCCTCACCGCTCTTGCCACCGCTGCTCTGCAAGGCGCGCTCCCACTCGTCGCCTACCTCGTCGACGCCGGGGCAGACATCTCTGCCGCTACCGATCCCGCCGCAACGCCCATTGCTCTCGCCACCCTCAACGGCCATTCACACGTCGTCGACTACCTCGCCGCCCGCGCCCGCCCGAGCCGCAGACCCCAGCCCAGCAGCCGTCATCGCTCCTCGCCCTCCCTGCCTCTGCTGCTTCTGCCCTCGCTGCTGCCTCCCACACCGCTTCGGCCGCTCTCGCTTGGTTCTTTACCTCTGCGCCTACGCCAGATCGGGGTTGAGCGCAAAGATGATGACCTTGCCGTCGTCGAGGCCCACGATCAGGTGGTCCTCCTTCTCGGTCAGCGCCACAGTGGTGATCGGCCGGTGGACCGGGAATCGGTACACCGCCTCGAGCGTGTGGACCGCTCGGACAACCACCACTCCGCGCTCGCCACCACTCACCACATACTCGCCAGTCTTGTTGACCACCACCGCGCTCAGCCGCTCGGTCGTGTCCACCGACGCCAGCAGCACGCCGTTGATCGAGAACTGGTACAGCACAAGATCCGCCAGCGAGTACATCAAGATCTCGCCGTCCGGCGAGACGGCCACGTGCGTCACCGGCGACGCCCGCGGGTGCGTCAGCGTGCGTACGTAGCTCCCGTCAGACACCTTATGCACCATGCACGTCCCATCGAGCGAGCCCGAGACAATGACGTCCAGGTCGCTCGACAGCGCCACTGCGCTCACCTCGTCGTCGTGTCCGTACAGCACATGCCGCGGGAACGTCGCCACACGCACCCCGACGAGCCCGTCTCCAACTCCCACACCATCAGCGATGCGTCCTTCGACCCGGTCACAACAACGCGCCCGCCGGCATCGGTCGCCAGGCACGACACCACGTCCGAGTGCATCGTCACAGACTGCACGCTCCGCCCAGACTCGAGCAGAGAGACCTTGAACGACGAGTCCCAGTAACCGCACGAGAGCACAGACTTGCCATCGTCCAGCAGCGCAAAACACGCCGCAGAGACGCGGAGCCCGTTGGCCAGCGGCACGCCCATCCGCTTCCGTGCCCCGCCGCTCTTGGCAAGCGCAAGTCCAGGATCGCGCTCAAAAGAAAACGGCGCGCCCTGTGCGTTGGCCGTCCCGGGCAGCCACCGGTGCGACGCAACCACACGCGACCGCGACACCGTCACAATCCGGTCATCGCTCGACCCGATGAGCGACGCCACACGCGAGCTCACCGCGCTCGACGGCACTCCAAGGAACAGGATCTCCTCGTCCATCACCTGCACAAAGAACGCCTTGAGCGCGCCCGGTGTGTCAAACAGCACCCGCGCACGCGCGCCCTTGGGCTTGATTCCTGCCGCTGCACGCAGCGTCACAAGTGTACTCGGCAGCACCTCGGGGTGCGGCTTGTCCAGCAGCTGCGACGGCGTCTGCCCAAACTCGGATATCTGCGACTCGTACGATGCACGCATCGTCTCGTCCTCCACAGCGTCGATGTCGATCGCGCCCTCGTACGTGAGAAAGTAGAAGATGTTGTGCGCCTCGACAGCCGCAGGCCCGCGCTGCTGGAATCCAAACACAAGGTTGATCCACTCGTGCAGGTGCGCCGTCACGTACGGTGACTCGAGCGCGAGCCGGTGCAGCCGTACAAACTCATGCGCCGAGCCGTGCGCCCACGGCGGGAGGTGCACGTCACCGATCGCCCGTGGCGCCCCAAACACCCCGTCAGAGCTCCGCTGTCCCAGATCAAACCCGTTCGTGTTGAGGAACATCTCCGGCAGGTAGTACCACTCGGGGATAAGTTCCTTGGGGTCCGTTCCGGCCGTCTTGCAGTTGGCCCACGTCGCTGCCACACTCGAGAACACTCGGTCTGCGTGGTCAAACTTGCCGCCCTGCAGCTGCACATGCAGAGAGGTAAACGGCTCGACCCGGATCATGTAGTACAGCACCGCTCCGCCCGACGAGTAGTGCGAGCCCCAGTGGAACTTGGGAATCATCTCGTCGTCAAACGAGTACCGCTCCAGTCCGCGCGCAAGCGACCGCTCGTCAAGCGCGCCCACAGGCCTTGACAAGTCACGGAACGTTGCCGGGTTGTCCAGGTCCAGTTCATCCGACGTGTAGTCGTCAAGAACCCACGGAAAGACCGGATACTGGTTGATGTCGTTGTAGCTCCGCCCAGCCATCGTGTTCAGCAGCATCAAATACTCAAAGTTCGACAGCTCCCCGCGCTGCCACGCTGCCGTAGCCGACGACCGCCGGAACACCTCGCGCGGTGCGCGTATGCCGTGGAAGACAAGCTGCGGCGGCTTGAGCCGCACAATCCGCCGTGCCACCTCGTTGCGCACCTTGCGCGAGGGGAACGCAATAAAGTAGTTGGTCCGGTCAGCCAGAAACACCTCGAGCGCTGCGTCACGGAACCGGTACCGTCGCACATGCACCTCGCGTAGTGCTTCCAGCGGCCACACAAGATCCTCGTACATCGAGAGCAGCACCTCGGGCGTGTCGTCGTCGTCCGCCTGCGCCTCCGCTCGCACATCCTTCGCCACACGGAACGCCACAGATCGCGCGCTCAGCTCGAGCACACCCTTCACCACAGACATGAGCGTCACACGCTCTGCTCCTGTCGCGTACACCACCTTGGCCTCTCGCTCGCCGCTCTCCTCACTGGCCTCGCCGCCCACAAGCTCAAGCACGCCACTCTCGCCACTCGACTCCGAGTCCGAGGCGCCGGCCTCGTCGCCGTCGTCGTCCAAAAGCGTCCAGTCGACAAGCCCGCCCTCGCCCTCGGCGCCGGGCACCACCGCAGAGCCTGGATCAAGCTTGGCGCCCGGGCCCATCGGGCCCAGCTCCTCCGCCGAAGACAGTGCCCGACGTGCCTCAGCGCTCACCACGCGCTTGTCCCGTCGCGCCGCAGCAAGTGCGTGCGTGTCAAACTCGTAGTTGCGCTCCATCTTGCGCCGCATCCGCAGCCCGTTCTCCGCAGCGTCCAGCTTCCAGTGGTCGTGCTCTACATCCGCCATCGCGCCCGACCATGGGTCGCGCGCCTGCGAAATCGCCCGCAGTGTCCGCCGCCACGCCCGCCCGCTCCGCCGCGCACTCTCCTCTAGCTTGATCGACGCCTGCGACCGCCGGTTGATCTCCCCGTACTTGGTCTGCGCCACAAACTCGGCAAGCTCCATGTGCAGCGTCTTGACCTGCCGCACCTCCTCCTGCCGCACACGCCGCGTCGCGAGCAGCACCCCGGCTTCGCTCTTGATCCGCCGTGCACGAGTTCGCTCGCGGACTTCGCTCAGCTCGGCCTCAAGCGCCTGCCCGATCACGCCAAACACCCGCTCCTGGATGCGGGGCTCCCGTAGCCCAGCAGAGAGCTCCGAGAACGCGTGCGCCGCCCCGGCAGGCGTGTTGACCTTCTCTACAGCGTCAAGCAGTGGCTCCACCTCGGGTGCCGTCGCCAGCAGCCACCGCAGCGCTGCATCGTTCGACCGCGCAATCCACGCCAGCCCGCCCATCACCTCTGCAGGCACCTGCGCCGGAGGCGAGAAGCTCCCCAGCCGCGAGCCCGCAACCATGAGTGCTTCCAGCAGCAGAACGAGCCACATCGAGACACTGGTGCTTCCCGACCCACCCGACTCGCCCTCGCCGCTCTCGTCGACCTCCACCATTCCGCCGCATCCGCCGCAGGTAGCCTCAAGGGCGCTCAGTAGCCGCGGTACCGCGTCGGCGTACGCCGCAGCCTCGCCGCGCGACGCAAGCGCCAGTCCGGTCATCACCGTCGTCACAGTTGCGCGCGCAAGCTCGCATACTACAGACTTGTTCGCCAGACACATCAGGTTGGTGTCCAGCACAAGCGTGACCAGCGCCAAGCCGAGCCCGGCGTCAAGCCACATGCCGCTAGTAGGCTCGATGTGGACCACCGGTACAGTCGCCGAGTACTCGGCAAGCGTGCTCGGTGTCGCAAAGAGGAACGCCTCGCACAGCAGCACGATGTGGACAACGTTGTCAAGTACAGCGTTCTCGCTCAGTGAGAACATGTGGTCGGCATCAAGGTGGAACCGCGACGCCGCGTGCGCAAGCACACTCCGGCTCACACCCAGCCCGTCGCACCCACCCGACGCCGCAGCGTGGTGGACCGCAATCAGAACGTCCTGCACCAGCCGCCACGATCCCTTGTTCGTCACGCACGCTTCCAGCGCCGCACCTACAACTGCCACAACAAGCTCGGTCAGCGCTTCGCCGCCATCCTCGTCAGGCCGCGGCAGCAGCGCTGCTAGCCGCTCGGCCCACAGCGCGTCTGCCACCAGTACATCTGCATTCCTCGGCGCCTCCTTCAGGAGCGTCCGCAGATGGGCCAGTAGCGGCAGTCTCGACGGCACAGGCAACGCCGCAAGCTGTGCAAGCAGCGGCTGCAGCGCGCCCGGCAGCACGACGTTGAGCTCCTCGGGAAGAACCTCGTACGGGAGCGACGCCAGCTGGTCGAGCTCTGATGCCACCTCGGCCTTGTCGGCAATCGCGATGGCCGGCAGGTCGCGAATCCGGCCCAACGCAAGGTCCAAGAGCGCATGCAAAGTCGGGACTCCAGGAGAGTGCATACTAAGAATGTTCGTCACGCCTGCCCACCCCAGGTGCTCAGCACGGAAGCTCTTGGCCACGCTTGGCACCTCGAGGACGAGGCAGCCCAAGAGGCGGAGGGCAGCTACGCGCACAATCTCATGAGCCGATCCGAGCAAGTCGAAGCAAAGGTAGATTCCGCCGGCTGCTGCAAGCGTGTCGCGAAGCGCGTCGCGGAACGGGGGCCGCGGCGCACCGGTCAGCCAGTGGACCAGCGTCTGCACAAGGTCAAACAGCTGACGCCAGTCCTGTGCATCGAGGAGGAAGGCAACCATGGCGTCGACCTCGGCGCGGGTAAACTGCGGGACGACCATACATGCGATAAGTGCCTTAATGTCCTTGCGCAGGAGCATGATGTGTGCCCGCGGCGGGCGATGCGCCACCACTGTTCCGGTCACTGGATGCAAGAACGGCCTGCGGGCCAGAGACGCATGGTCTGTCGAGAACCAGTAGTACTGCCGAAGCGCGTCAAGAAGGAACTGGACGCCCACAAGCGACCGGAAAAAAGCCGGCAGGTTGACCACATACTCGGTGAGCAGGTGGATGAGCTCGGCCTGAACAGAGACGTGTGCATAGATGAAGAGTGCAGGCTGGAAGAGAATGTGCTTGAAGCACTCGGCCGCGAGCTCGCGTCGCAGCCGGTACACCGACCGCGCAAGCGTGTCCACCAGCGCCAACGACATGTTGCCCGGCGTAAGGCTCTTGAGCAAGTGACCCAGGACTCGCGCACCTGAGATCTGAAGAAACGCCTCCTGCTCGGCCGGCGCAGCAAGGAGGAGCTCGAAAATGAGTGTGAGCAGCGCGTTGAGAAGCTCCGGCTGCGGCAAAGGCGGCGCTTCGGCACCCGCCTCAGCGCCCACTACAGGCATGTCCAGCTGACGGAGAAGCGGGAAGAGGACCTTGACTCCCCCAAGGTTGGTGATGGTCTTGGCGATTGGTCGCGCAACACACGGCGTCACGTCCGCGAGCACCGCATTCGACGACCGCTCGCCGTCGGGGTGCAGGGCGTTGTCCGTCACCACACCGTCGGCCGTGCTTGCCGCCCGCGCGTTATACGCAAACACAATCCACCGCTTGAGCTCGCCCGAGAACAGCGATGCCGTGCTTTCGGGCATGGTGTGCGGCGAATAGTCTGTCTCATGAAACGGCCCACCGTACTCGGGCCCGAGCGAGTAGATGTCGGCAACAGTCGTCGCCGGCAGTGCGCTCCGCAACAGGTACACTGGTCCAAGCTGCCCGCAGTACGGCAGCGTCTCGCTCCCCGGTCCGACTGCCGCTGCAACCGCTGCCGCCGCGGTCGACGACGACGCCGCTGCAGACGCTGCCGCCGCAGACCCACCCGGGACGCTCGACCCGATATAGCAGAATGGCAGCTCACGTCGCGCAGCGTCGCCGTCCGGATCTAGCGCGCGCAGCTGCGGCGACGCCGACGCTCTGTCACCAAGCAGCGCGCTCGGTGACGACGGCCCAGCCGCGGCCGCAGCCGCAGCAGCTGCAGCCGCAGACGTTGCAGACGGCGGCAGCGAGTTGGTCCGCCCGCCGCCCGAGCTTGTCGGCGACGACGGCGGCACAAGCGCGAGGGGGCGGAGTGAGGCCGAGCGGAGCGCGGGCTCTGGAGAGGACTTGGCAGCCAGTGCCAGCGCTGCAGACGTTGCCGCGCTCGACGAGGCGCTGCCCAGAGACGGAATGCGGAGCGGCTTTTTGGCCACGAGCTCGCCGTTGACGTACAGCGCGAGCTCCGAAGTCGACCACGGCACTCGCGAGTGCGAGTGGACCAGCGCCACATGATACCACTCTCCAGCCGCAAACTTGAACTCGGGGAACGAAGCCCGCTGGATTTTGGTGGCGCCCACGTGTGAGACGCAGGTCAGCTCGCCGGCCTGGATGTACGCCTCCACCCCGAGCCCCGCTTCGGAAAGGAACGAGAACAGCCATCGCGGTGGTGAGCGCGCCTTGGCCGCACGCACAGACTCGCGTGACGGAGTCCGTGCCAGCGAGGTCGACCACGAGCGCACAGGCAGCGCCGACGCAGGTGTCGGCAATGGTGAGCCGATGGTGGTCAAAGGACCCTCCCGCCCCTGCGGAAGCGAGATCGATGACGCCGAGATCGAGAGGTCGTCGGTCGACGCCGACAGGGTCCGCTGGCCCAGCGCGGCGTGTCCAAGGCCCTCGTCATCGTCGCCGTCACCGCCGCCACTGGCGCTGTCTGCGCCGATGTCTCCCGGCTCAGCGTCGGCGTCCTCAATGCGGAGCCAGGTGTAAAAAGTGTAGCCTGAGCCAATGACGTTGGGCAGCGGTGCAACAGCAAGCCGGGCGCCGCGCCCGTCAAAGTGGAAGAACGACGACGGACCCTTGCGGATGGTCATGCCGACTAACGCGTTGAGGAGCGGCGCAAAGAGCGGTGACCGGTGGCCATCTCGCGGGTGCAGGAGTCGGACAAGCAGCCGCAGCTCCTTGACGGTCACATTGTGTCGGCCCAGGATCTCCACCAGCTGGACAAGAAGCGGCACAAGCGGTGCCGATGGCGCGCCAGTTTCGAGAATGTCTAGGATGCGCTCAAGCAGCTTTTCGCCGCAGCAGAGCTGGACGTTGATGGTAGTCTTGGAAACAATGGTGAGGACGGTGTTGAGGACGAGAGTCTGGAGCTTGGGCGAAGCCGAGCCCAGCAGGTCAAAGATGACGCGGATGCAAGCCGGATTGCGGATGGTGTAACGGGTCTTGGTGGAGAAGCCGCCGTCAACGAGCATGTCGAATACATGCTTAAAGTCGCGCCGCGATGGCGCGTTGCCCGAGGTGTGCATAAACATCGAGGTCAGCTGCGGATAGCCTATGATTTCGCCAAAGGCAGCCTTGGCACTCGCATTACTCGCCATCAGCGCCATAAACGCCTTGAACATAGCCTCCCACAACGTGGCAACCTGCGCCTCGTCACCGCGCAGCGCCTGGTGCATGGCGTGCATGCATTTGACAAAGGAGTCGACCGCGAGAAACCGGCCCTGGTGCAAAACCTGCGAGCGCCGGAGCACGTACCGGATTCCGGCTAAAAGTTGCAGCTGGAGCTCGGCAGTCTCGGCGTCGCGCGACGCCTCGGAAGGAAAGGCCTCCAGGTAGCGGTTGTAGAGAAAGAGCACTCGCGACGACGGTAGGTGGGCGGCAGCGCGGATGAGCCGAGCATAGTGGGTGATGCCAAAGACGGCCAGCCGCGGCGACGACATGTGATCCAGCAGCACGTCTAGAAGCGCCGGGAGCGCCGGACCCGAGCTCCCTTCCTCGGGCGATGCCTCCATCTCGTCGAGAATCCGGACCAGCGAGTCGTAGTAGATCTCGTCTGATGGGGCAAAGTATGCGTCGACCACCTGCATTAACGAGTGCTGCGCCGTAAAAGTGTACGCTCGCGGCGGCGTCTCGGCGCTCTCGGTCGTGACAAAGTACGCCTTGAGCAGCGAGGTGATGACCGCGAGTGTATCCACTGCCCGCAGCCGCGGCGCGTACGTCCCACGTTCGACGCACAGGACCGCGAGGATGGCCATGCACACGTTGTGGACAAGGACCGGGACGTGCGCGTGCGCAGCAAGCACGTACAACAACTTGCGGAGAACGGCCGATGTCGCCTTGTGCGAGCTCGATGTGACGAGGTAGACCAGGAGCCAGAGCGAGAGCTGCTCCAGCTCGGTCTGGCAGGGAACCGTCTCGTGCGATGTCGGGTCAGTATCCGCGCCAGCGTTCGGGTCAAGTGCATGCGGCGGAACAGCCACAAAGTAGAAGAACGGACCCATGAGAAAGTCTAGGGCGTCAGATGCAAGCAGGGCCTCCGGCGCGCGGTCAGGTGCAGCACCAAGAAGCCGGGTGAGCAGCGAGAGCACTGCTGTCTGCAGCAGTGGGCGCCGAGTGGCGAGGAGACGGGCCTCGATCGGCGAAAGTGTGGCCTCGTTGAAAAGAGAAAATAGTGCGTCGATGACAACGGTGTTGAAGCCAAAGGCGGCGGGGCCATCATTCTTGTCGTCTGACTTGGGCGGTTCGGGTCCGACGTGGTGCGGGTCTTCGCGCATGCTGCCTGCCGAGCAGAGGAGGGTGAGCAAGTCAAAGACACCACCAAGCCATGGCGCCGACGCCATCAGTGCCGCCTGGCTCCGCGAAAGGCACGGCGGAGCAAGCGGCGGGCCAGTCGGCTTCTCGCGGACAGGCGTGTACTTGGCAGCGAGCGCGGCGGCGAGAGACTCGGCCTCGGTGCCCACATCAGCGACAACAGCAGCAGCCAGCGGAATGCAGTCGAGGATGGCCGCGGGTGGCGCAGCGCCATCAGCGGCGGCTGCATCAAGTGCGGCGTCGAGCGTGGCCTGCGGGACCGCGGCCGCCGGCAGGCTGAACTCGTAGAGGCCAGTCAGGCCGCGAACCAGCGTCTCAGCCTCTGCATCCGACACCGGCGAGTCGACCAGCTCATGGGTGAGGCTCAAGAGCCAGAGGAGGGCATGTGTGAGCGCGTCAGAGAGACCAGCAGCGGCGAGGTCTCGCCAGGGCATGGCGCCGGTTGCGTTGATGCGGGCCATGACCAGAAGGACAACCTTGTGGAGCGCGGCGGTGCGGAGGATGATTTGCGGGTCTGGCCGCGGGCTGACCGGCGGCGTATGAGCGAGGAGCATGCAGACACGTGCGAGTGGCGACGTGGCATGCGCCGACGAGCCGAGAGCCTTGCGGCCGTACGACGAGCCGGCGAGCAGGCAGACGGTGGAGAGAATGAGCGCCTGCAGCTGGACAGGTTCAGGCGCGTCCAGCGCACCGGATGCGGCATAGAGAAGCTCGGCCAGGGCTGGGAGAGCGGCAATAACGCCTGGCGAGTCGACTACTCGTGCACGAGGCATCCACGCCCAGTCGTCGGCCAAGTAGTGTGATTGGATCTGGCGCGGCGTGCTTGGGTGCAGAGCAAGCGTACGCAGGCAAAACACAAGCGTGTGCGCGAGGCAGATCTCGGGACCGGGTGCAATAAGGCCACTTGGCGCTGCGGCAAGCGTTGTGCATGCGGTCGCCAGTGCACCCAGCAGCGGGTGGTAGCGACAGACGACCGAAGAGGCCGGGGCCAGCACAAGAGGGAGGAGCAGAGCATGGAGCGCAGCCTCAAACTCGGATGCTTCGTGACAGCCACCGGCCAGTCGCGGCACGACCGAGTACCACGACCGCAGCAGGGTGACGGTGACCGGGTACGGCAGCTCCAGAGCAGCGTACGCTGCCAGCGCCGCATCGGGCACGACCGGGCCGCGATGCGCAGTGACGTCGTCAGGCCCAAAGGCTGGGCGCCACGCCGGCGGACAGAGCACAGCAGCAAGCGCCACAGTGAACGCCCGCAGCGCGAACGCAGCCTCTTCCAGCGGCGTCTCTGGCACGTCTGGCGGATCGAGCAGCATCCGGACCGGAATGGAGATGGCTATCAGAGCCAAATCAAGTTGAGAAAAGCGGCCATTGCTGCTGTTCTCATCAGCAGCCTCCATGGAGCTCGTCGCCGCCGCCGCCGCCGCCGCCGCCGCAGTGGCCGACGACGACTCGGGATTCGATCGCGAGATGCGCGAACGCAGCGAGCGGCGCGGCTTGCCCTTTGTCTTCTCCTTGCCTTTGCTCTTTTCCTTGTCCTTGCCCTTGCTCTTGCTCTTGCCCTTGCCCTTGTGGGTGCTCCTCATCGAGACGGCAGTGGCCTGATCGGGCGACGATGGCCCCGGTGATGGCGACGGCGAAGCATGCGAGGAGCGAGCCGAGGAGCGACGACGAGCACCCGTAGCAGCAGGAGTAGATGCAGGCGTACATGGGTCCGAGTCGGGCGTAGCGGCGTTAGTGGCAGCCATGGCAGCGCGGACATAGGCCTTCCAGAGGGAAGCAGCAGCAGAGGGCAGAGGCGGATGCGGTGATGACGAAAGGACACCAGGTCGAGGAGGACTGGCCAGAGAGACCAGAAACGGCTGCTCGTGGGGGGAGACAGGCACCGCCGCTGCCTCCCGCCGTCCGAATAGAGACTTGGCCGCACGAAACAAGGACGACATCCTGTTCGGGAAAGGGGAGGGGGGAGGGGAGGGGGGAGAGAGAGAGAGAGTGGTGTGCGAAGAGGGGAGGGGAAGGGGTGGTGTGTCGTGTGACGCCGCCTGTCGATTCGGCCCGGTTGACGAGCGGCGACGAGTGACGGGCAGAGATGGGCCTTGGGCAGAGGCGGATGGTGGTGGAAGAGGGCTGGAGTCGGTGATCGGTGGCAGAGGAGGGGGAAGGGGGGGGGGGGAGGGACTGTGTTATGTTTGAGTGGATGGGGCTGGGGTTGGGGTTGGGGTTGGGCTCGGAGGCAGCGGACGGGATCGAGGGACGGGCGTTGGGCGTGGAGGTGGGTCGGGTCGGGTGACAGGAGCGGAGGTAGTTGGAGTGGTCGTAGTCAAAGTGGTGGGTGGAGGCGGATAGCCATCTTCATCGTCATTATCAGAGGAAGAGGAAGAGACCGAGGTAGGCGGCGAGATGACAGCGCTGTCGGTATCGCCATCAGACTCGGACTCGGTCCAGTCCATGACAAATGAAGAGACCGAGACCGGACGTGAGAGGCGGGATCGAGCCCGAGGGATAGGGAGGCCTGAGCGAGGGGGCGGGCTGGAGGTGGTGGACGAGGCCGAGGCAACAGAGAGGGTCGACGTGGTACGCGTGCGATGCCCGGCAGCAGTGTCGAGGCGAAGCACGTCTTCGGCGATGAGCGAGTCAGAGACGTCGAGCGAGTCATCTTGGACGTCCCACGGCGACGGCGAGTCGCTGTAGTCTGGCAGGGCTAGCGAGCCGTCGTCGATACCGTCGAGCGTCAGCGCAGAGGCCTTGAACGGATTGGTAGGAACAGCCGGAACGTCGGCGAGTACAACGTGCGAGGCCAAATCCGAGAGATAGGCGTCGCGGAGGACTGCGGCCATGTAGACCTGGGCCCGGGCAATACAGTCAAAGACAGGGGCAAGCCAGGAGTGGGAGCGGGCGAGAAAGGCGTCGAGATCGGCCTTGGCGGTCTCGTTGAAGGCAGAAAAGGAGGACCAAGCCGCATCCGCCTCGCCGCGAGCAATCTTGCCCTTGGCCACGGCCTTGGACGCCGACTTGTGGGCGTAAAACAGCTGGGCCCGCTTACGGACGAGGCGCTTGATCTCTGCATATGAGGCAAGGAAGGCGTCGAGGACGGGACGGGCAGCCTCCAACTGAGCCGAGAGGCGGGCCTTTCTGGCATCGACCAACAATGCCCCCTTGCGCATGGAGGCAGCAGCCATACCGTAGGCCGAGACCGGCTCAAAGTATGCCTCAAACAGCGAGGCGATCTTTGCCGAGCGTGAGGCCAGAGCCGAGAGATCATCAATGAGGAGAGGGAGATGAAAAGCAACGTCCTTGGCCAGCGTCTCCAGCGAGACCACCTCTCTCCCAGGCAGCCGCGTGTACTCTTCGTCATACCCTTGATGCGG
>NW_013657624.1:119561-133260 GCF_000142905.1 Thecamonas trahens ATCC 50062
GATGACCATGGATCATGGTGATGATCATGGTGATAGTGATGGTGGTAGTGATGGTGATGACCATGGATCATGGTGATGATCATGGTGGTAGTGATGGTGGTAGTGATGGTGATGACCATGGATCATGGTGATGATCATGGTGATAGTGATGGTGATCACCGTGATCGTCATGCCCACCATGATCATGTAGACTACACTCTCTACGCATACTCACGCCATCGCTCCGCCGCAACCCGCACAGACATCAAGGCCATCGATTGGAAGACCTTGGCATCGGCAGGTGTCCGCGGCGTGGTCCTCGACAAGGACAACACAATCACTCTTCCCTACTCGCGGACTGTCTACCTCCCGCTGGTCAACTCGGTCCGCGCCGCTCTGTCGGCCTTTGGCACGGACAACGTCGTTGTCTTCTCCAACTCGGCCGGATCCGCCGACGATGTTGGCTTTGCCGAGGCTGACTCGCTCTCGGCCATGCTCGGCATCCCGGTCCTCAAGCACGGTGGAAAGAAGCCCGATGGCGCCGACGCGCTCAAGGCCCACTTTGGCCTGCCCGACGCAAGCGACGACGGCCTGGCCTCATACGCCATGATCGGCGACCGCCACCTGACCGACGTCGTTTTTGGCAACGCCAACGGCATGCTCACCATCAAGACCGAGCTTCTCTCCACAGAGAACGACAACCAGGTTGCCTCGATCATGCGCCGCTACGAGGCCAAGTACGCCGCCAAGCTCGTCGCCGACGGCCTCTCCGCCCCCGATCATCCGCTCGCAAACCACCCGGACATCGTCACCATGCTCTCCACCACGCCGCCGCCACCCAAGCCGTGATCCTCCCTCACCCGCCATCGCCCACCATCGCCGTGCCGTGCCATCGCAAGCCTTGCCGCTGGCCCCAGGGCAACACTGTGTTGCCCGGCCTTCGGGCGCCCCCTCCCCCCCCCCCCAAACACCCAACACACGCACAGGAACACACATTCCCCCTTCCACCTGCTTACCCCCACCCCCTTGCCCGAACCACTGGATGACTCTCGGCGCTGCCAACGCGTCACAAGCAGCCATAAAACGGCGTCCGTTTCGGCCACCGGAACTCGCCGCTCTGCACCCACAGCAACCAATCACCACCTTTACATGGAGACCAGACAACAACCTCGGCGCGCTCCACAGTGGCTTTATCTCGGTCCGGTTCTCGGCGCCCCGCTGGCGCACATCGGAGTTACGCTGTACAAGAAAGCGACGCCAACAGCCAGGCGATGGCTCGTTGGCTTCGTCGCTGCCGCCACAGTCTCGACCGTCGCCACCCGGCTCGTTCTCATGCACCACGCCGTCAACTTTACCGACGTCTCGGGGCGAGCCCATGACGACCGCTACATCGATCGGCGGCAGTAGCAGCAGCAAGTGAGCGTGAGTGCTTCTCGCGCGAGTCTAGCCATATCACCAGAACAGGAAGCCGCGCTTGCTTGCCCGGCTAGAGTGGCGCTTGCCCGGCTTGAACCTGTGCCGCTTGCGGCCGGCTGTCTTGGGCGCCTGCGGCTGCCCGACAAGGACAAACGATGACGACGACCACGAGTGCGGCAGGTCCAAGCCGCCAGGACCAGACTTTGAGTGGGACGGCAAGAGGTGCGGAACGTCCGATTCGTGCTTGAACTTGGCGTGCCGGTGAAAGAGAAGGTTCATGACCAGGTTCCGCGGCGACCAGCCCGGCGGCTCGACCAGGAGCGAGGCGCGCGCCTGGTCCTTGACATCCATTAGCAGCGCAGCATTGGTCACAAACTCGGCCACAACTGGGACAATGTGCAGCCGGTACGGGTACTCGCTGTACGACGCAAGCATCGAGAGGTGTTTGAGCGTCACCGGGTGCGTCCGGTACTCGGCCTGCTCCGATCGCACCATTTGCATGGCCCGCAAGTGAGGCGCGAGCAGCGGCACGACAGGCGGCGTTGCCTTCTTCACAGCCTTAAAGTACAGCCGCGGATTGGTTTTGGAAATGAGGTGTCGAAAGATCTCGAGCTGCGACCGGTACGCCTCGGGCAGGAGCGCAAAGGTATGCTCCAGCCGCTGGACCGGCGAACCCGGCCGGAGCAGGCCCGAGACAATGGCTTCGACAGAGCCAAAGTTGTTGAGCAGTAGGCAGCACGCAGCAATGTCCAGCAGCATGCATAGCCGGTGCGCCCGCGACTCCAGCTCAGAGTCAAGATCCATCTTGGCCGCGTCGTACCGCAGCAGCATCGAAGCCGCCCACTGCCGCTCAAACGCGTGCCGCGCACGCAAGGCTTCCACAGCCGGCGCCGGCTGCGCCTCTACAGCCGCAAAGAACTGCTCCTCCGGAATAGCCGAGTACAGGTCAAACGCCACCAGTGACATCTGGCGCGCAATCTCTAACACGTGGACCGAGTCCAGCGAAGAGAGCGGTGGCGGCGCTGTGATCGTGTACGGCTCCGGGAACTCGGCAGCCTGCGACCGGACCGTCAGCGACGTCCCGGTCTCGGAAAAGACCGGCTTGACAATGTTGGCCATTTCCGGTGGCGACTCGACTTCCACCTCGCCATCATCCGAGTCAGAGCCTAGCGCCGAGAACGGGTCCAGCAACGCCGCCGCAGCGTCTAGCGCCTCGGCTGCAATCGACTTGTCCTCGCCCGACATGCTCGCTGCGTTGAGCTCTTTGAACGTTCCTGACCGCATCCGTGCCTGCTGGCTCTCAGTCGTACTCTTGCCATGCGCCCGCGGCTGTAGTGCGTTCGACGCGTCCAGCTGCTGGTTGTCGGTCAGCCCCGGGGAGAACTGGAGGAACTTCTCCACCATGGTCACCGGCTGAATGGCGTAGACCGGCGCAGTCTGCCACCGCAGCACGGCGCTGATCTCCTTGGAAATGGCCTCAAACTTGGAGACGTCGAGCAGGCCCTCGTCAAAACTCTCCATGTTGGCCTCAATCGCCGCAAGCTTGCTCTCAAACGGCCCGGTGTACGGTACAGCAGGCGCGGCGACGTATCGCAGCACGCGCTGGTACTCGAGCCACGGCGGTTGAATGAGCCGCTCCAGTTCCGCGAGGCTGTCGCGATAGTCTTGCGGGAGGAGCTCAAACGTGTGCGTCAGTCGCGACACGGTTGTCTTGACAAGCGCCGTCGTGATGGCAAAGCACGAGAGGTAGTTGTCGAGCGCCTTGCAGGCTCGTGCAGAGTCAATGAGTCGACAGATGACCAACACTCGCTGGCGGAGCTGCCGGGTCAGCAGAATCTGCGACGCCGCAAACGCCTCAGTCGCGTTGAACCGCGCCGTGAGTGCGTCGAGCGCCGCACGCGGCTGCTTCTTGAGAAACTCACTTGGTCGGACGCTGCGATAGACGGCGTAGTCGTGGTATGTCAGTTGGCGCGCAAGCTCCAGCGGCGAGAGCTGCAGAATCCGGTTGAGCGAGTGCAGATTGCCGGAGGGGAGAATCGGCGCAGGTGTCTGCTCGCGCATGCCGGCCACATTGTAGACGGTGCACGGCTCGGCCGCCACACGCTCAAATGCTGCCACACTTCGCTGCAGCTCACCGAGCACGTCATCGGCGCGTTGGATAACCTCGGCCGCGAGATTGTGCGATGGCACCGCGCCAGCCACAAACTTGAGAAAGTCCTCCAACTCGGCACGCGGCGACGGATAAGCCTTGTCCAGCACCGCCCGCATCTCTGGCTTTCCGCGCTCGCCGAGCTCGACCTCCGAGCCATTGTCCTCGTCTGACGACGAGCTGATAGCCGACCTGGAGGCGCCCGCTGCAACCGCCAGGTCGCTCGCCGAGTATACCACGTCGGATCCAAAGTCGTGGGCATGGCCAGCTACCCACTCGGCCACAAAGTCGAGAACCTCCATCCGAATGGCCACCTGGTGAGTGTCAAAGACTTTGCGCGGCATCGACGCCACCGGCTCGCACCAGAACCGCTCCTTGAGCACCCGCAGCAGGTCGACCGTCGGAAGGAAGCGGCGGTGGGTGAGCAGGAGCACGTCGCGGAGATCCTCATCGTACCGCCCAGGCTCGAGCACCCGCCGCAGCAGCAGTTCTAGGTTCATCGTTTCTACCGATGAGTGCAGGTACTTGTTCGAGTAGAGGCCGTTGAAGTACGGAAAGTAGACCTGAAGGTCAGGCGCCGCCTGCGCCGGCGTGTACGCGCCCGATCCGAGACCAAGCTGTGCGTGTGTTGCCGGGGAGACCGGCGTCACCATCTCCATCATAACCACCTTTTCCGCCGAGCGCGCTTCAGACATGGTCTGCAGCCCTCGCCGCGCCAAGAGCCCAGACTCGCTCGCCCCGTCCTCGGGCTCGTAATCGCTCACCACGGACGCCGGGACGGACGCCGAAAACGACGACGACACCGACGATGACGACGACATTGATGAAGAGAGCGTGAGCCCCGACGCTAACGCCACACTCCTCAGCGTCTGCATCAGGCCCTCCATCGACGCCGAGAGCTCGAGAACCTCAGACGCCTCCGGATTGGCCTTGCGCAGAGCGCGGAGCAGTGTCTGCATCTCCAGTCGCCGCTTGGTGATAGCAGCGAGGATCTTGTCCTTGGTCACCTTTGACTTGGCTTTTGAACCGGCGGCAGCGACAGCAGAAGCGTCGGCGAGGGCTGAAGCTGAGGACGCCGACGACGACGACGACGGCCCGTCTGGCTGCCGCCGCTTGACCTTGCGGACACGCCGCTTCTTCTTTCCCCTGCTCTGCTTGCGAGCAGGCGACTTGGAAGGCAGCAGAGCTTTGGCGGACGGCGGAGCATGCGCGGGACGAGCGATGTGAGCAGAATTATGGCGCTCAAGATGCAGGCGCAGGGCACGCTTGATGCCCTCGTCGGAGCCGTGGAGAACCCACCAGGCGACAAACTCGCGGAGATCGATGTGGGCGTTGTCGTCCTTGTTGACACGAGCAAAAGTGGCGTCGAGCTCAGCCGGATCCAAGGCGTGGCCGGCGAGGAGGGTGAAGACGGTGGCAAACTCAGCCTTGTTGATGAGGCGGTCGCCGTCCGAGTCGAAGAGGGCAAAGGCGTTCTTGGCCTCGGTCGCCTTGAGCTCGCGGATGACCGACGAGGTGTCCGCCACTCGCGCCCGCAGTGCAGCCAGCACCTCTGCGTTCGCGCCCTCGGCCTCCATCCGTCGCAACTTCTTCCGCAGCACCCGCTTCTCGCGCAGCAGCTTCTTCAGGCGCACCTCCATGTCCGGCACCAGCGCCGCCTCGCCCGCCGCAGGCCCTGCTTCTGCTGCCGTACACGACGCAAGCCCACCACCGTCCATGGGAGTGGGGAGTGGGGGGAGTGGAGTGGGGTCATTGGCTGTGACGGTGGCTGTGGCGGGTCACGCGCAGGCAGGGTGTGCTGGCAGTGGGAGTGCCTGAGGGCGGGGGGGGGGGGGAGTAGGGAATAGGGTGCGGGGACTGGCATCGGGCAAGGGAGGGGGGAGATCAGGGGGAGGGCATCGGGCCGGGAGGAGTGGGGTGCGGTCATCTGCTATGGCGGTGGCTGTGGCGGGTCACGCGCAGGCAGTGTGTGCTGGCAGCAGTGGCAGTGCCTGAGGCGGGGAGGGGGGGAGCAACATGGAGAGTTCTCTGGCGCCGGCTAGAGTCTAAGTATATCACCAGTAACAGCGGCATTCGTCAGATCGGGATGGTTGGGAGAGTGTAGAGAGTGCTGCCGTGTGTAGACGAGGATCACATTGGCTCTCAGGTTCGATGCTGTGGTGCAGCACGGTTTTCTTGATCTACATCTTTTCATCTAGGGCAGCAGGAAGCAAGAGACCATGAGAGGCTCGTAGTCTTTTGAGCCACAGAACATGATCGCAGCTGCCACCACCAGCACAGCTCAAAGAGCTTACCCATGCATTTCGCAACGATTATCAACAAAGGATGCGGTCTGTCCGCCTCTCTGCGTATGTGATGGAAGCAACTGATCCGAGCTGATCTACGCTGATGCGCTGATGCGCTGAGTACGCACACAGGCAAGCAGACCAAACACTGCTGTTGCCAAAGCTAATGGACATGCCGATATAGAAGCGATTGGCAGCATCCCAGACGACAAGACGGGCTGGTGTGGGGGGGCGGCTTGCCGGTGCGAGGGTCTGGCGACAGCACCTGGTGGACCGAGATAAATATTATATTTTTTTGACCTAGTCATTCCGCCGGCCAGGCCATTGGAAGGACGGCAGGCGGAGCAAGTGCGGCGGGTGCGGGGGGGAAAGGGGAGGCGGAGAGCGGGGAGGATACATTTGACGCCAAAGGGGCGTGTGCAGGCAGCAGGATGGCGGACCCTGCAGGACCGGGTATGCGTATGTGTGAAGGGAGTGTGCGTATGTGTGTGTGTGGGGGGGATGGGAGTGTGTGGCTGAGGAAGGGAACGGCATGTGTAGGGTGGGTGGGGAGGTGGCTCTCTGGCTGGTGGGCAAGTGGTTGCTGGTGGTGGTGGTGGTGGTGGTGGTCAGGAACACCTTTTTTTTGTGGCTGGCCGTTGCGAACAAGGGGGGTGGTTGGGGGAAAGGGGAGGAGGAGGTGGGCATGGCGTGGGGTGGGACGGGGGAAGGGCCGGTACTTATGTGTGTGTGTGTGTACCTGTGTGTGTGGTTGTGGTTGGTCTCGTATGGCTGTGGCGGTGGCTGTGGTGTGGCTCCCGTTCGGGTTGGCTGACTGGCGCGTTGGGCGGGCGGGTGGTGGCGGTGGCGGGGGCAGGTGGGGCGGGGGAGGGCAAGCGTGGCTTCCTGACCAAGCAGGGCGGCGGGAACAAGGCCAAGACGTGGAAGAAGCGGCTGTTTGTGCTGGAGGGCCATACTTTGTCGTACTACAAGAATAGCAAAGCGACGGCACCGCTGGGGATCATTTCGCTCTCGGGATGCACTATCTCGCCGGCGGACTCGATCAAGAAGAAGAACTGCTTCCAGGTCTACCACCCCATTCGGCGGACGTTCTACATTTACGCGGAGAGCCAGGAGGAGATGCTGGACTGGATGACGGCCATCCGGGAACACGTCCCGCGTAGCGATTCTTCACTGTTGACGTACAAGATCGTTATGCTGGGCGCAGGTGGTGTGGGCAAGTCGGCGCTGACGCTGCAGTTTGTCAACAACATGTTCCTGGCCGACTACGAGCCGACCATCGAAGACTCGTTCCTGAAGCAGCTGACAGTGGACGGGCAGTCGTGCAGACTATCGATCCTCGATACGGCGGGCCAGGAAGAGTACACCACCATCACCGACCAGTACATTGAGGTTGGCGAGGGCTTTGTACTCGTCTTTGACATCACCTCGGCGGCCTCGTTTGAGGACGTCAAGAAGGTCCACTCCAAGGTTCGCCGGGTCACTGAGGCCATGGACGACCTGCCGCCGATGGTGCTTGTGGGCAACAAGGTTGACCTGGTCGACTTGCGCCAGGTGGAGAAGGAGACCGCCGAGTCGCTCGCCGCACAATTTGGCTGCCCGTACTTTGAGGCGTCAGCCCTTACTCGGGAGAACGTCGAGAACGTCTTCCACGAGATCACTCGCATCATGCGTGCCAACGATGCCGAAGACGATGTCAACATCAAGCGCGACAAGAAATGCATCATCTCATGACTCTCCACGTGTTCCTCCCGTGCACAAACAAAAAATCGTGTCCAGGGACCTGATTCTGCCAAAGCCCAATCGAGCACAGAGAGGGGGGGGGGGGGAGAGGCTAGAAAGTGAGTGCGGGGAAATGAAGCAGCGGTGCGTGGAGCAAGCGAGGCATGCACTGCTCATGCTCGAGCGGCGCTGGCTTGTCTGTGTGATGGCTCCTGGGAGCCCTGGCGTGGCCAAGACTCCTTCCCCCAAGGCAAACGAACGAACGAGTGAATGAACGAATTGGCAGCCGGAGGCGGCAGCTGGCTGTGGCCGGCGATGGGGCGATGGGGTGACGGGGTGACGGAGCGACGGGGCACCCGACTCTTGCCACCATCGCCATCAGGCCCATGGCGATGCGCACGATGGACGGACCAGCGGACGGGGGCGGTGCTGGGCAGGCGATGCCACGGGATGCGGACGCGGCTGTCAGCGTATCGTCGCCCGGGCGGGGCTCACGGGCGCGGGCACGGGCGCGGGCACGTGCCCAGGCGCGGGCGGCGGAGCGGGCGCAGGGCGGCGGGACAGCGGCGGCGGCGGCAGCGGCCGACAAGCCACCCTCCCGCCCTCTCGACGGATGGGTCGAGGTGGTGCCGTTGCCGGGACTGGACCTGCCCGAGCTGGAGGCCGGGCATGGCGGTGAGCGCGGCAATGGCGGCAGCAGCCGGGGCGGGCGCGATGGCGCCGATGGCAGTGATGGCGCGAGCGATGACGTGAGCAGTGGTGATTGGACGGGCGGTGGTGATGGGACGGGCAGCGGTGGTGGCGCGGGCGGCGGTGGTGGCGCGGGCGGCGGTGGTGGCGTGGGCGGTGCGGCTGCCCGCGGCAAGACGCCCGCGGTGTTGGCGGAGCCGTTAGCGACTCTCAACTATGGCTGGTGATGGTGAGCTCTGCGCTGGGACTGTCGCGCTGGCTCTCTACCAATGCTTAGGAACCTGACTCAAGGAGAGACGCCCGCGGCGTTGGCGGTGCCGGGAGCGACTCGCAATCTATGGCTGGTGGTGGTGGCATCGGCGCTGGCACTGTCGTGCTGGTTCTCGACCAATGCGGTGGCACCTGCGCTCGAGGCGGAGGAGGGCTACAGCACGAGCGAGGTGGCCTGGCTCTCGTCGGCCGTCCAGCTGGGCTTTGTGGCGGGCACACTCGCGCTGGCTACGATCAACGTGGCCGATGTGATGCGGACGCGGACGCTGTTTGCAGTGTCAGCGGCGGCGACGGCAGCGTCGAACCTGGCGGTGGCCTTTGTGGCGCCCAAGGACGTCGGCGGCTTTGGCGCGCTGCTGGTGCTGCGGGCGCTGACAGGCATGTTCCTGGGCGGCGTCTACCCCCCGGCATGAAGATTGTGTGTGGGTGGTACGTCCGCAACCGCGGCCTGGCCATCGGGCTCATGATTGGGGCGCTCTCGCTCGGCTCTGGCTCGCCACATCTGTTGCGGTCGATCTTCACCCGGGCGTGGCGGACCACGATCTACCTCTCGTCAGCGAGCGCTCTACTGAGTGCAGTCGTAGTCCGCGGGGCCGTCGGCGACGGGCCATACGAGCCGGCGCCAGCGGTCCTGCATCCAGGTATTCTGCTGCAGGCGTTTTCCAAGCCGGCGCCGCGGCTGGCGGTGCTCGGCTACGTCGGGCACATGTGGGAGCTGTACGCCATGTGGGCGTGGCTGCCCAAGTACTTTGAGGACGTGCATGGCGAGGCGCGGATTGCAGCACTGGGCTCGATCCGGCTCTCGTCGCTACTCTCGTTTGCCGTCTTTGTGGCTGGCGCTCTCGGCTGTGTCGGCGGCGGCGTGCTGTCGGAGATGTACGGGCGGACGGCGGTGACGTCTGCAGCGATGGTCATCTCGGGCACCTGCGCCGCCATCTTTGGGTTCATTCCGCGCTCGCTCGACATCATTGTCGTTATCCTCGCCCTCGTCTGGGGCGTCAGCGTGGTGGCCGACTCGGCCCAGTTCTCCACTGCCGTTACCGAGCTCACCGACCCGCGCTACCGCGGCACGCTCCTCACCATCTCGACCTCGGTCGGCTTCCTCGTCTCGGCCATCACCATTCTTGTCACGCCTGTCATTGAGGATGCTGCAGGCTGGGGCGTCGCCTTTCTCGTTCTTGCCATCGGCCCGCTCGGCGGCACTGCTGCAATGCTCGCCCTCCGCCTTCGGCCCGAGGCCCGCAACATGGCCGGCGGTAAGCGGTAGCATCTGGGCGTGTGTGACCGCGTGTGGGTGTTGATGCAGTGAGCAGTGATTACAATGATTGAGATGAGAGAGAGAGGGGGGGATGAGGCGGGCGATGACGGGGTGGGCGAGGCAGCCGTGTGGGCGAGGCAGCCGTGCGGGCGAGTCAGCCGGCGGCCGGCGGCACGACTCGACTCGCCAGAGGAGGCCGGGCGGAGCAGGTGGAGCAGGCGGAGCAGCAGATGTCGTCGACAGGCACCGGGCAGGACGAAGGCAGCAGGCAGGACGGAGGTGGCCGTGCGCCGACCGGCTTCGAGGCCGCGGTGGCCCGGGGCATGACCTCGGCCACCTTTGACACGGCGGCGGCCAACGTGGCCCGCGGCGACACACGCGCCGGCTTCACCGACGCCGGCGACAGGGTGGCCGAACTCATGGCCGGCGGCCTCGACTTTGATGCCGCCCGCCTGCAGCTGGTGTGCGAGCAGATGCGCGCCGCGGGCATCGATCCCGAGACGGGCCTTGCCCTGCCGCCGGCCTCGGCGACGTCGCTGCCGGCCTCGGCGCCACTAACCCGCGAGAGGGCGTCGTCGCGCTCGCGCCACGGACCGGGCTTTGTCAACATCATCCTGCTCCTGGATCTGGGCTTTCCCGAGGCCGACGCCCGCGCCGCCATGGCCGCCGCCGACAACAATCTCGCCCAGGCCCTGCTGTCGCTCGTCAACAGCCTGCCGCCGGACAAGGCCTCCTCTGTCAACAGAGGCTTTGCCCTTGAGCTGCTGGACTCGCTGCAAGAGGCCGAGATGGCCCGTGCCCGCGCCCGCGCCCAAGCTGTTGTATGTACCTCGAGCGAGCCATTGCCTCGACCGCCACGACCGCTCATCGATCTTGATGACCTTGCGCCGCCGCTGCCTGCGACGGCCGTGCCTGCCTCTGCTGCGCCAGCCGCTGCTGCGACGTTTGGCGACCTGGATCCGCTGGCACAAGCGCCGCCTCTGTCAGCAACACCGGTAGGGGTCAGAGGAGCCGACTGGATGGCCGATCTAAGTTCGGTCTTTGCCGCGCCGACTGTGTCGGTGTCGGCGCCGGCGCCGGCGCCGGCGCCGGCCACCGCCGCCGAGCTGATGACCAGGTCTGTGGCGGAGCTCAAGGCACTTGCGGCTGCAGCCGGAGTCGACGTCTCGACGTTTCGCGACAAGCAGCTGCTGGCGCAGCACCTGGCACAGATTACACACCTTTAATACCCATAGTAGCGCTGGATGAAGACCGGTGACGGCGCCGAGTCCTTGTGCGGAAACTGTGACGGGCGGGTCCGGAGCCGCGACGGCGGCGTTGAGATCTTGGGCGTCGGCGTCGAGTTAAGCGAGGTCTCGTGGGCGACAATGGAAGCCCAGCGGACCTTGGCGGCCGAGTTGCGGGCGGCGTTGGCGCGGGCCAGCCGCGCAGCCACAATCGACGACTTGGACACCTTGGGCTTGCGCTGCAGGATGCGGACGCGAGAGATCGAGTTGATGGTGGTGTTGCGCGCGACAAGACGGGCGAGCTCTTCGCGCGATTCGTCGTCAAAAGCCTCCACCAGGCCAAACGCCGACCGGTTGCCAGCCTCGGCTGCCTCGGCCTCATCGTCGCTGAAATCAAAGTCGTACGCAGAGACCGATGCCACACCGCTGTCGTCGGTGCTGTGGGATGACCGGGTGCCGGCCGGCTCAGCGCATGCGCGGTCAATGAGCTCGCGCTCCAGGTCAGAGAGCTCAGCCTGGATCGCGGCCTTACTCGCTGGGTCGGCGATGAGCGGTGCGGGTGCGGGCGCGGGCGCGGGCGCGGACGCTTCCGCCGGCGCCTTGTCTGCAGGCACGGCAGCAGGGCTTGGTGCAGCAGAAAGAGTGGCCGCAGCGGCGGCAACAGGTGCGGTCGCCGGCGTCGATGCCAATGCCTCGGTGTGCGCCGCCGCCGGTAGTTGCGGACTCGCTGTCGCAGTCCGCGACGCTGCAAGGCCCGACTGAAGCCGCGCGCGCTCGGCGCGGATGAGCTCGAGCTTGCGCTTCTTCTCGTGCAGCGCCTGGAGGATCGAGTGCGACTTCTTCGACGAGGTTGTGCTAAACGTACGGGTTGACGCCACCGGCTGGCGCGGCGCCAGCTTGGCGCGGGGAGCGAGCGCGGACGTCGGAGCGGGTGCCGGCGCGGGAGCGGGCGCCGGCGCGGGAGCGGGCGCAGACGCCAGAGTAGGCACAGCAGCCGGCGCGACAGCGGCAGGCTTGGCGACGGCGGGACGAGCGGTGCTCTTGACGGGCGACCGCTGGGTGCACTTGATGAGCGAGCGGATCTTGGCCATGGTCGAGTCCTGCTTGCGGCGGCGGGCGCCCGACATGGCCGAGCCGATGGCATAGTTGATGGACATGTTGGCCATGACTTGCTGCTTGTAGCGAAGGACGGTGGCGATGCCGCGGTACCAGCGCTGGATTTTGGTAGCAGCGGCGGCGGCGACGCGGAGTTTCGCGCGGACGGCCTCGCCGCGGAACCACGACTGGATGCAAACGGCAGCAGCAAGACGGCGGCGGGCAGCACAACGAGCGAGCCATCCGCGCGCCAGCGCCTGGAGCTTTGGTGCCAGCAAGCGCGTATTGCGCCATGCGGTCCGCGCAAGCATGCCGCGAACGTGAGTCTGGATGCAGGTGGCAGCACGGGTCCGAGTCTGGTGGTCGACTCTGACAACGTGGTTAGCGGCCCAGGAGCCAATGACGGCGGCAAGTGCGGCGCGCCGCTGGGCGCGGAGACGAGCGCGACAGGAGACGCCGCGGAACCAGGCCTGAATGGTGAGTGCAGCTGCGGCCTGGGCACGGGCATGGGCAATAGAGGCAACGAGTCGTGCTCCGGCGGCGCGGTAGGTGTTGCGCATGACAACAGCGGTGGCAAGATAAGCTCGGAGCGCGACGGGCGCACCAGCGCACGCCTCGATGAGCACGCCTGTCGGTGTTTCGAGCTCGAGCTCGGGCGCAAAGGCGATGTGTGCGTCCACCGAGCGCGGTGCGAGCGGACCGACCACAAGCGCTGGTTCTGGGAACCAGGTGCGGACAACTGGCGCAGGCGGCGAGGGCGGGAGCGGGCCCGGCGAGAGCGAAGGCGAGCCGAACGAGAGGCGGGCGGGCGTGATGGGCGAGACCGAGGCCGAGGCCGGGGTGGCGACCATGCGGCTGAGCGAGGGCGACGCCGTCGGCGAGGGTGACGATGCCGGCGACGGCGCAGCGGGCGGGTCGTGGTAGAGCGCAAAGGGCGGTGGCGGACGGCGGACAGCGCGCGGGGTCGGCGCCGAGCCAAGGGCGGCGGCGGCGCGCTTCTCGGCCGAGCCGACGGGGCCGATGAAAACCTCGTCGTCGATGGCGAGGGCAGCAGCGGCAGCAGCAGCACGCATGGCGAGGGCGGGCCGCACAGCAGCGGGGTCGGCGGTAGCGGCAGCGGCAGCGACAGCGGGGCGCTTGGCAGCAGCGGCGGCGGCGGTGGGCGGCTGGCCGGCGGCGACGTTGGCGGCCAGCGGGGCGAGCGGGGTGCGTGCAAGGCGCGGCAGCGGCTTTCCGGCAGAGTGCAGGCGGGGGTGCGGCGAGCACTGCACAGTGGGTGCGGGTGGTGCGGCAGGCACAGCATGGTGCATGTGTACGGGGCGGGGGAGCAGGGCACCCGGCCCGGCTCGGGGGCTCGCCATTTGCAAACTTTTGAAAGGCGACGGATGTGTGGCGCCAAACGGGCAGCCGCGGCGAACGGCCGCCAACGAACGAACGAACGAACGAACGAACGAACATGACGAACGAACGAGCACAACGAACGAACGAACACAACGAACGAATGAGCGAACGGCGCCAACCAGCCGCCGGCCTGCGCCACCCGCCCTGCAGCCGATGGCGCCCGAGTTGGCGCCCCGCCCACCCGCCACCCGACCCCCTCCCCCACCCG
>NW_013657624.1:133360-142463 GCF_000142905.1 Thecamonas trahens ATCC 50062
CCCCCCCCCCCCCCCCCCCCTCCCCCGCCATGAATCCGGCTGCATCGACTCGGGCCATTGCCCTCAGCCACGTCCTGCACTCGGGCTCGTACTTGGAGGCGGCCTCCCGCCTCGCCGACCCGCGCCACGACCACGACGCCGTTGTCCGCGCTGCCGCCGCTCGCTCGCGCGCCCCGCCGCCGCCGCGTCCCCGCGCTGCCCGCCCCGGCGCCCACGTCCATGGCATGGAGCCGGCACTGGCCTTTGTGCCTGCCGCCGATGGATCGCGCGAGGCGGTGCTCGCGCTGCCCGAGGCCGGCGAGGCGGTGCTGGCGCGGATGGCGGCGCGCGAGGAGGCGGCCGAGGCGGCTGCGACGGCGACGCTCGGTCCGAGCACGCTCGGTGCCGCGCACACCGAGCAGCGGGCGGCAGTCCACACCCTCGTTCCGCCGTTTGCCTTTTCGTCCGACGCCGGATCGCCGGCCCGCCGCGCTGAAGTCGCGCTGCGCAAAGCTCAGCACTGGCACTCGCTCGGGCAGATGCGGGCGTCATTGGCGTCGGCTATGGCGCCAGCCGCCTCCGACTCGGCCTCTCACGCCATGAGCGTCACCACCGCCGCCTCGGTCCGGGCCGTTGTCGACGCCATGACAGAGGCCTCACTGTCGCCGTCAAAGCGGCGCCGCAGCTCGCCACGCCGCTCCGCCGCCGCAGGCGTGGAGACCGACTCGGACGAGTCGGACGAGGGCGACTGGCGCGAGGCCGAAGGCGACGCAGTCATGATGTCACAGGCAGAGCGCTTGCCACAGCGCGATGTATGGGGCGCTGCCTCACTGGTTCTCGAGCGCGACACCGAGCTCGAGCACGCGCTCAACTCGCCACCGGAGAAGCTTGCTCTTCCGAGCGCGGCGCCAGTGGCAGCTGCCGCTCGTAAGCGAGTCCCATTTAACTACCGCATTGCAGAGCCAATGGACAATGCCGGCAACGTCTTGCCGCAGCCATCAGCCCTGCTCGACAAGCTCAAGGCTCACCAGCGGTCCAACTCGCGGTCGGCGGCCACGCGGCGGATGCGGACGCTCGAGGTCCGCCTGCACCCTCGCGCCAGCGATGCAGTCCACAACGCACTCAACGCTCACCTTGCGGAGGCCGCAGCGCTACATGCACAGCTGCAAGCCGGCGCTGGCCTTGCCGATGGCACCACTGTCGACGTCGATCCCGAGCTCGTTGCTGCGCTCTCGGCCACGCCGGCACTCTCTTCTCATCCCGTCGCCGGCGCGGACACTGATGAAAACTCGAAGTTGGCCCAGAGCAACACACATTTTGCGCCACTCAACCCGTACTTTGCCGGCGCGCTTGGCGAGCTCTCGATTCCAGATGCGGCGCGACGCGCTGTCTCCAACCGGCTCGGCCGCCTTGTCCGCGAGCGCGCCGCACCCAAGCACCACGCCCCCATCTCGGGTCTACAGGGCTTACTGGCCAACGCTCGCCTCCGGGTGTAATAGCTTGCCGGCGCAAGAGTACCGCTGTGATAAACGGAGCCTGTGATTGCTGTCCAAACGCATTGGAACCTCCCAGCCTCGCTGATAGACATGGGATTCTGGGCCGTAACTTGTGAAGTACGTAAGCTGCAACAACGCGAGCAAGTTCATATGATAGAACAGACAGAGGACAACATGTCTAGCTGCGTCTTTACTTTGTTGTCATGAGTATGCCAGGTAGAGGACGAGAAAACTGATCCTCGTAGAAAGAGAGGGTAATCTCAGACAATTCACTCCCAATGTCAATTAAACATATATAAATCTATTCTGATACAATAATAAAATAGATCAAATTGTGTTTATTCAAAAATACACACGCACACATTATAATTAAATAAATATTGAATATATTCCACATGTGAGTGTTTTTTTTTATATTTTTGTATTGCAGTCTCTCGGCCGAACATCGGCTTCGATCTGGCGTTATCACGGTCATGGGAAGTTACTCGCATTTAGCTCTGAACGCAAATTGGTCCCACCCGGAGGGTGGAGTACTCTGGCGCCGGAGATCGTCGGGACTGTGATGGTTGATGCTGCAGGTACGGTATTAGGTTGCGGTTGTGAGCACGCGCGGCGTGTGACACTGATCGGAGGCTGTGACGAGGTCTCATCCGTGCGCAACAAGTTGCGCACGGATGAGACCTCGGCGGGGGCCTACGGCCGCCCGCTGCATCCCGAGTCACGCGGTCTTTCCCCCCAGGTATAGGTTGCGAGTTCATTGATGCTGGATCTCTCTACTGGGTGAGTGGCGGGGCGACGTCGTTGGCTGTGGTGCGCTGCAACTCGCGTTTGAGGTTGTCAGGCAACTTGAGGCGGTTGAGATAGTTGAATGTGGGCGACTGGAAGAAGATGAGGCCACTGCTGGTTCGTGCTCTGGACATGGCGACGTAGAGAGCCTGAGCAGAGAGAGTCGCGTGGGGTGAGTTGGTCTTCTCGGCAAAGGCGGGGATGATGGCGACGGAGAGGCTAGTGCCTTGGACCTTGTGGACGGTGGAGGCAAAAGCGGCGACAATGGGCAGTTGGCGAAGGGAGAAGTTGATCTTGGTTGGGGCATGTGCGGTTCTGTTGGCTGAGGGGACGGTGAGCCGGCATCCAGAAGCGGCGCGGGGCACGACAGCGACGACGGACGTGGGGAAGGTGTCGGGGACGCCTGGTAGGTGGGAGGTGCGGCCACGGAGGGACGGAACGTCGACGTAGACCACAGCAGGAAGGGTGTTGGGGATGCGTACGACCGAGTTGGGGACGGAGCGAGAGAGGATCTTGTGTACGAATGTGACGTTGTCAGGGAAGACGACGCCGACGACGATACCAGTTGTGCCGTTGCAGATGGCAGCGGAGGTGGCGATGTTGTCGATGAACATGACGGGAGTTCCGATGGCGAGCGGGACACGCATGTCGTAGTAGCAAGTGGCGCTTGAGCCGGGAAGGCGAAGGAGAAGGTCGCGGGTTGAGTCGCGAGGTGGGGAGCGAGCGATGGAGATGACGGCTTCAACCATGATGGGCGGCGGGGCTTCGGCAGCGTGTGCAGCTGCGGCGATGCGAGCGTACACTGTTGTCGTCGCCAGGAACACGATCGTTCGCTGGATCAATACGCGTTCCGAATAGGTCAAGCCAGAGAGCTGATCAGGAACCGGACCAAGCCACAGGCCGTTGGCGATGGCCAAGCGGGGGGGTGGTGGCGGCTGGTCTGTGTTTTGGCTGGCACGCGATGGCTCGGAGAGCAGCGATGTGAAGCAGAAGCGGCAGCACTGGAGGACAAAGTCCGGCGTCCCTCCGTTTGACCTATACACATGTGGCATGAAGACGTCGCTGTCCGCGTCCTCACGCTGGGGTTGGGCGCGCCTGAGGCCGGCTGGGTCGAGGAGGACCTTGGACAGGTAGGGACAGACGTCGGCAATGGAGTAGTGATTGACCAAACTAGCTGGCAGCTGGGCAGCAGTGGGCACTGTGAGCTTGCGGACCATCTGGTACATGACAAGACCACATTTGGGACCCTTCCGGACTGAACGGGGCGGTCTGCGTGACCAGCATGGCGTGCGGTCTGGGCGCTCGACAAAGGCCGGCGGAGGGTTGGCGAGAGAGATGAGCTCGACGTCGGACGCTGCGACCGAGCGCGAGCAGACGGCACACGCAACGCTGTCGGTGGCGTCCGTGATGGCCTGCACCGCACTGTTGACTAGGTCTTGCTCGTCCTCTCTTGAGAGCGCGTCGGGGAAGGCCGAGGCCGGGGAGTTGGGCGGGCAAGGGGCCCGGGTGTGGTGGACACTGTCCAGGCCGAGCTTGGCAAAGCACTCACCAAGCATGGCGACCGCGTCGCCATGCAGGTCGTTCCACCATGCGTCGTGCAGGCCCACCGCGACCACCTGATCAAGGGTGCGTGTGTCCACAGCAGGATTGGCGCTTAAGTGCTCGGCACGCAACTGGGCCTCTTGGTCATCTAGCCAGCGCCGCGTGGCGAGGTCGAGACCTGCCTGCTCCTGGCGGCGCTGGAGAGCCATCATCGTACGGACACGGACCCGCTCCTGTATGTCCTCAATAACGGCAGCAAACACGGCCTCGAGCGTGGTTTCGGGCTCGATGTCGCTCGCATCAGCGGCGCATTCGATGGCGGCGGTGCTTGCTGCGCTCGCGCTACTTGCCGCGGTTGCGGTGGTCTCGGCCCTTGTCGCACCAGGCGCAGGAGCAACAACAATCTCGCCTGGTCGCGGGGCCCTGGTTTGCTGCGCAAGTCCTGGCCCTTGTTGCGGTTGAGTCCTTGGACGACCACGACGATCACGACGACGCCGACTCTTTGTGATGCCGCGGCCGATGACCTCATCCCGGATGCGAGTGGCCGCCATCGTCGGCCATGCTGCAGGCGCTGGTAACGACGCCGGACCGGTCCGGCTGTCCCGAGGTGGTTGGGGCGCGGTGCGCGCCGGGTTGGGGGTGCGAGCAGGTGCGGCACGAGGCGGTGCAAGTTGGGTGGCTCCGGTGGACGCCGGCAGGACATCTGCCGCAGGATCGGGCGGGGCAGTGCCGGCGACATCCATGGGGGTCAAGCCTTCGTTGGTTGTTGCCTGCGACGACGGGACCAGGGTCATCGGTGATGGGCACGCACGGTTGCTGTCGTCGTCGTCGTCGGAATAGTCGTCCGAGGAGTCGCGCGGTACCTCTATCGGAGACAGCAGATAGTCGTTGCCGTCGAGTAGGCATTTCTCTCGGAATGCCGGGTAGAGGAGATGAAGCCGAAGACGGTCCATGTCGGGTCGTTCAGGGTGCCACTCGGGCCACCAGGGCACCGATCCACGCTGGGTCAGTCTTGGGATATCATCTTGTGTTGGTTCGGCTGCCATGACCCGGGATACGTACTCGTCATCGTCGAAGCTGTTGCCGAGGGGTACCTCTTTGACGAACTCGATCTTGAGGCGCAGTTGCGCGAAGAGGCGCCCCTTTGCCGACCTTTTCCGCTCGCGCTCGACACGTTTGCGGGCAGCGGCCCTGGCGGCCTTGTCTGTGTGAGCCTTGTCCCTGGCGGCCTTGTCTGTGTGAGCCTTGTCCCTGGCCCGCTGCGCGGCCTTCTTAGCTGCTTGTGCCTTTTTGCTGGTTGTCCACTCCCCCGCTTTAGCCAGGGCCTTGGCGGCTTTCTTGGCAAGACGGGAGGCCAATGTTTTCATCTTCCTGGCGTTCCTGACTGTTATGGTCGGGTCGGTGCTGTTGAGCGCGTCGTCGATAACGCGGGCGCCAGTTTTCAGGTCTTCGAGGTTGCGATTTTGCTTTGCAAGTTGTCCTGCAAGCCTTCGTGACAGACGAATGGCCGAGAAGTCGTTCAGGGCGGCAGCCGTCGCCGCGAGCCTCTGCATGGCCAGGGCGTAGGAGTTGCGGGCGGATTCCAGGTGGGCGTTGGCTCTGCGAGCGTTTTCTCTTGCACGGTGCCTCGCCCGCGCCGCAGCCTGTGAGGACGCGTGTGTACGGCCCTGGGATGGCGTGTTTTCGAGATGCTTCGACTTCTTGTCCGGGGGTGGGGGTTGTTCGCAGCCGCCGTCGTCATCACGGGGTCGCTTGCGTGAGCTTTGACCTTGTCTTGGACGTGCCGAGGAGCTTGTGGACGACCTGTTCTTGTCCATATGTGTGTGTGCTTGTGTGTATGTGTGTGTGCATGTGTGTGGAGATCGGTGAAGGTCCTAACGAACGGCACCTGCGTTTGTTCGCTCGCAGTTGTGGGCGGGAGTGCTCGCGTGACTGTCGGCGGCTGTTGGGCAGTCCAAAAAAGGTCGTAGTTTGGGGGGGTGAACGTGTGCTGGAGGGAGTGAAACCCATAAATGCTGGGGCGGCGACGCGAGCATTTAGTCTCCCACGTTTTGTAGCCATTTTGGGCGAAAGTGTGTGACGTCACAAAAGGGACGGCTGGTTAAACTCTAGCTGGCGCCAGAGAATTTATGTCCCGGCGGCACTGGAGACATACACACGCTACGCGTGCCCCAGAGCGGGATCAAGCTTGAAAGCGATGCGATACAAGCGCATGGCCTCGGCCATGTCGCCTGCATCCTCAGCATTGCCTGCGGCATTGAAAAGATCGAGCGCTCGCCGCTTGTCGGGATCGCGAACAGCGCTTGAGCCAGCGACGCGGGCGTACATGACATCAGTCCGCAGGATGTACTTGCGGCCGGCTTCCGGTCCGAGCTGCTCACCCTCGTGCATGATGTGGTGGTTAAAGATGATGGCGCAACCAGACGTGGGCGAAAGTGTGCAGGTACACAGCCTCATCGGGTGCACGGTAGATGTGGCGCTCCTCGTCGCGGATGGAATGGGCCGTGTGCACTAAATAAATATTGAATATATTCCACATGTGAGTTGTTTTTTTATATTTTTGTATTGCAGTCTCTCGGCCGAACATCGGCTTCGATCTGGCGTTGTCACGGTCATGGGAAGTTACTCGCATTTAGCTCTGAACGCAAATTTATGTCCCGGCGGCACTGGAGACATACACACGCTACGCGTGCCCCAGAGCGGGATCAAGCTTGAAAGCGATGCGATACAAGCGCATGGCCTCGGCCATGTCGCCTGCATCCTCAGCATTGCCTGCGGCATTGAAAAGATCGAGCGCTCGCCGCTTGTCGGGATCGCGAACAGCGCTTGAGCCAGCGACGCGGGCGTACATGACATCAGTCCGCAGGATGTACTTGCGGCCGGCTTCCGGTCCGAGCTGCTCACCCTCGTGCATGATGTGGTGGTTAAAGATGATGGCGCAACCAGACGTGGGCGAAAGTGTGAGGTACACAGCCTCATCGGGTGCACGGTAGATGTGGCGCTCCTCGTCGCGGAAGAGCGGTAGGCTGTCGTCGAGAAAGTTGGTGGCGCCGCCGTCGGCCACGGCGTTGAGGTACAGCATGCAGGTCTTGAACGAGGCCGTCTCGGCGTCGACCACAAACTGGCCGTCGTAGTGCGGCGCAAAGTGGGCGCCGGGTTCGTATCTGCACAGTCGAAACAGTGGATTGAGCCCGGTCGGCCGCCATGTCCCATCCTGACCGATGGCGCCGCCTCGCCCGAGCGACGGCCGCGGCGGCTCGCCTGGGCCCGGGACGACGATCTCCGGCTCGAGGTGCGGCGCGAGACGGGCGTACAGCTCGTCCGCCAGCCGTGGCGAGTAGAATCGCAGCCGCGTGTTCGAGCGGATGTCCTTGCGGCGGGTCGGCTCCTCGGCGATGCCGACGGCCTCGCCCCACGCCATCAGCGCCTCGGCCTCCTCGGCCGAGATGAGCGGGCTGAGCGTCATGCCGCGGACCAGATCCGCGCCTCCCGCCTCCGCATCCACACCTTCTTCTTCGTCTCCATCTCCGCCTCCGCGAAGCGCCAGAACAGTGCGGACGCACTCGGCCGGCGGCGGCGCGGCGAGCGACGGCAGAGGCGGCCCGCCCGGTGTCTCGGGGTCGTATGCTCCAGCGGGCGTCTCGGCCTCCTGCACCAGCGTGCGCTGCAGCTCTGGGTCCATAGCACAGTCGCGGACTCGTGGGCGGTTCGGCTCGCAGTTCTGGCGGTGGAGAGGCTGCGAGGCGTGCGGCGTGTTCCAGCTGGGTTTTCTGCTGGCGGTGCCCTGCCGGCCTTCCATTGTGGTCGAGAAGCACACGATGCAGGGCGCGGGGAGTTTATGACGGCAGCGCCAGGCCAGGTCGTGTGCGGCGCACTACTCCGAGTCGTCCATGGCAGTGAGGATCTGCCAGTCATCGGAGCCCTGGATCTCTTCGGCAAAGTGGTTGGTGTAGAGCTTGGGGTCGTACGTGCCCTCCTCGGGGTGGAACCGCAGTGTCTCGTTGTAGATGAGGGCGCGGATGACGTCAATGGGGAGGTCGTCGGCGAGCTCAAAGTCAAAGGTGGGGAACTCGGCGTCGGCGACGATTTCTGACGCCGGCTTGCGGATCTTGGCAAAGAACGGATGGGCAAGGGCGTCAGCGGCAGAGATGCGGACACGCCAGTCGACAGCGAGCATGCGCTCGAGCAGGTCGATGAGCTCGGGCTCGGCCTCGGGAAAGTGCTCGGCGAGCGGGCGGGGGGCCGGGTACTCGTAGTCGTGGACGTAGGCCTGGGCCTTCGGGTAGCGGTACATGGCGACCAGGTCCTCGGGCGGCGGGCCAAAGGTGTCGAGGATGAGGTTGAGCTGGTGTGAGTCAGAGATGCCGCGGAGCCACGGCTTGCCGCAGAGAAACTCGGTGAGGATCATGCCGACCGACCACATGTCGATCGACTCGTTGTAGTTGAGTGGGTCAAGGAAGAGCTCGGGCGCCCGGTAGTAGCGGGTCACCACGACAGCCGCGTATGAGATGGCCATGTGCTGCCGCGCGAGGCCAAAGTCACAGACCTTAAGGAAGCACTTGGCGTTTGAGAGGCAGTTGGCCGGCTTGAGATCACGGTGCATGCAGTTGGCCGAGTGCAGGTACTTGAGTGCCTTGACCAGCTGGTAAATATAGTACCGGTAGTGGTCCTGCGTCAGCGGCTGGCCCGACGAAATGATAAAGTGCAGATCGACCTTCATGAGGTCGACCACAAGATAGATCTCGTTGAACGTCGTCTGCTCCGTCTTGTCGACCACCATGATGTCGTGCACCTCCAGAATGTTCGGATGCTTGAGGAACGAGTGAATCTTGAGCTCGCGGAGCGACCGCTTGGCCGACAGCGGATGCGCAAACACTGTGCATCCCCACCGTATTCAGTGCCCCCCCCCCCCATCGCAACTCGCACAGCGTGAGTCTCACGGCCATGAGCACACCCTTCCTCTTCCTCTCCTCTCCTTCTCACCCTCTCTCCCACGTACGGTCAAGCAGCTTCTTGATCGCCACCTTCTTTCCCGTCACCAGATCCAGGCCTTCGGCGACAACGCCGTACGCGCCCTTGCCGAGGATCTTGTCGACCCGATAGCGGGCGTCGACCGTCATTTCCACCGTCGTGCGTTTGTACGTCAGATGAAACGTCGTCTTTCCCGACGGGATCGACTGCGAGATGTCCATGTCTGCACCCAATCACCACCGTAAGTCCGCATTGCCACCACCAGTCGCATCCCTGCCGGCCAGACCAGCCTTTCCTGTCAACATGCCCCGCCTTCGCCCCCCCCCCCC
>NW_013657624.1:142563-164513 GCF_000142905.1 Thecamonas trahens ATCC 50062
TCCCCCCCCCCCCCCCCACCCTGGCAGACCACTGTGCAGAGGCCGCCCTCGCCATCGCCACAGTCCTCGGCCTTGTCCCCTCGCCACTGACGCCAACCGCAGCCACGCCCGGCCGCGTCCTCGCCGCCCTTGCTGACGGCACCCTCCTGGTAGACCTCGCCGCCGCCCTCCCCCTCGCCTCGCCGCTGGCCCCGCACGCGGCTCCGGCCCTCGCCGACCCGCCACCGCACCTCGCCCTGCTTGCTGCCGCCGCGTCCACCGCCGCTGCCCACCTGCGCCCCTGGCTTCACACCCTCCCGCGCCCGCTCCCGCGCGAGCTGCCGGACTCCCGCCCCGATCCGGCCGCGTCTGTCGACCTCGCTACCGCCCCGCTTGTCGGCCTTGCCGCTGCCCTCATCGCCGCCGCACACATCGTCCACTCGCCGCCCGCCCTCCGCCTCCCGCCGCCCCCCACCTCGCGCTCGCCTACCTCTGCTGTCGTCGACGCCGTCGCCGGCCTCTCGCCGACCGCCCGCGCCGCGCTCACTTCCGTCTTCACCGCCCACCTCGGGCCGGTCCTTGCTGCTCTCCCGCGCTCGACGCCCGAGCCCAAGCTGCCGCCACCGCCGGGCCCCGGGCTTGCCCGTGCCGTCGCCATGCGCGCCGCCATCATCGACGTGCACGTCCGCGAGGCCCGCGGCCTGCGCGAGCCGCCGGCATCGGCTGCCTCGGAGCTCCGCGACGGCGCCGTCCATGCCTCCATCCGCCTCCACCTCGTCCGTTCCACTCGCGCTGGCATGCTCGTTGACACCTTGCTCGAGCCGGGCTCGTCCAACGTCGTCTCCCACGTCTACGAGACCGCCACTGTCGCCGCCTCGTGGGCGCCGTCGTACGACGAGCGCTTCGAGTTTGCCACCACCCACGTCGACGGCAAGGCCATCCTTTTCCACGTCCTCCACCACTCGCACACCGCAGGCAAGATCTTTCCCATTGGCTGGGTCGTCCTCCCGCTCCTTGACGCCTTCCCGCACCCACTGCCGGGCGTCCGCGGCGAGTGGGACGGCTGGCTCGACATCCTTCCGCTCGCCGCATTTGACCGCGACGATGACCGCGACTTTGAGGCAGACTCCTCGCCAGTTGCCCCCGTTGGCAAGCTCTCGCTCGTCATCGGCCTCACCCTCGCCGGTGAGCCCGACTGCAGCTCGGCAGCATCGTCATCGTCTGCAGACTCGTCGCGGACTGACCTGCCGCACCCGGCCACCCTCGCCTTTCGCGCCGGCCTGCTCAGGGTCACCATCCTCTCTGCTGCAGGCCTCCCCGCCATGGACTACCGCGGCATGTCAGACCCGTACTGTGAGATGCACCTTGTCACTCAACTCCCGTCCTCTGTGGACGGCAACGTGGCCCCATCCGCCATCACGCTCACCCACACTACTCGGACCATCGCCTCGTCGCTCGAGCCGGTCTGGGACCAGACGTTTGAGCTGGAACTCGACTCGCCGTCATCGTTTCTTGTCTTTCGACTGTGGGACAAGGACCGCAACACCCGCGACCTCCTCGCCTTTGTCATCGAGCCGGTCGTCACCCTCACCACCGACGTCCTCGGCAACGCCCGTGGCCGGTCCAAGCAAGTCTACCAGTTGCGCATCCCGCCGTCAGTCCCCAAGGCCGCTGCTGCTGCCGCCGCACCCACCCTCACCGTTCTCTACGACTGGGCGCCCGAGACAGGCATGGTGGCTTCGGCGTCGGGCACCCTCGTTGGCGCTCCCTCCAATTTGAATCTTGCCTCGCCTACGTCGTCGCCCTCGCCGCAGCCCGGCCGGACCAACGACCTCAAGTTTGCTCCCGACGAGCCCGCATCTACCAAGTCCCACTTTGTGCCCGGCACGCTCTACGTCACTGTTGTCAACGCCGTTGAGCTCGCCGCCCGAGACTCCAGCGGAACCTCGGACCCGCTCGCCGTCGTCTTTCTCCTGCATCCCGACTCGCCACCGCTCGACGCCTCGCGTACCGCCGCTGTCTCGCCCGAGATCGCTGCCGCCACCTCAGGCATTGTCTCGTTTGAGACTGATGTCGTACCGCGGTCGTGCAATCCGGTGTGGAATGCTACCTTCCGCTTTGCCGTCGACGTTCCGGACTCTACCCTCCTCTTCCGCCTCTTTGACGAGGACACCATGCGTCGCCAGTTCCTCGGCCAGGCCCAGCTCGACCTCGCCGAGCTGACCTCCTCCGCCGCCGCACTCGTTGTCCACAGTGACGGCGAGGAGATCAAGCGTTGGCTCCCGCTTGGACCCATGGACGCGCCTGCCTCCGACGCTCCACCCTCTCCCTCGGCCTTCCTCCCCTCGGGCTCGGTCCTCGTCAAGCTCCGCTACGCACCCGACCCGTCCGCCGTCAAGGCGCTCGCCGCTGCCACACACGCCGGGCCGGGCAAGGTCATCGTCCACATCCACGCCGCCAACCACGTTGTGCCGACACAAATCGGTTTCCCCACCACCAAGGTCGAGGCGTGGGTAACTCGGACCGCCGGCGCCGGCGCCGGCACTGAGCTGCCAAAGCCAACAGACCGTGACGCGGTTGGTACGACTCGGACCGCCATGCCGTCGCATGCCCCACACTTTGGCTCGCACCTCGAGTTCAGCATGCCGTCGGCCGAGGCTTCAGCCGCCTCGTACCTTCATCTCCAGCTGCTGAACACCTCGGTCTCGCCGCCAGCTGTTCTCGGCGCAACCTCGCTCTCGCTGCGGCCGCTGATGGCCCGCTTGCGGGTCGCCTCCGAGTGGTATGCTCTTCATCCGCCACCAGCAGCAGCGTCGTCGCCGGCCAAGGTCTCGGCTCGGTCACCTTCGCGGCTCCGCCCGACGGTGCCATCTCTACAGCTCGGCCTCGAGTGGGCGGCCGCTGCCGCCACCGCGGCTCGCCCGGCTCGGGCCGGCGGCCCGCCAGCACGCACGACCGGCGCAGCTCTTCGGCCGACAGCCTTTGCTGGCTCCATTCTCCTCGATGACTCGATGGTATCCGGCCATCTCGTGGTCAGCGTCGTCTCGTCCAAGTCCCTCGGTGTCTCGCTCGGCTTCCGCGGCAATCGACACGTTGTGCTCGCGGTCGCCGATGGCAACGGTCGCGAGCGCGAGAGCCACGCCACGCCGTCTGTGGCCAAGGTCGTCAATCCCTCGTGGGGCTCGACGCACGTGTTTTCGACGCTCCCGCGGTATGGCGCGCTTGTCGGCCGGGTCTACGACACCGACTCGCTAGGCGAGTCACTGCTCGGCACCTTCTCTATCGAGCTCATCAAGTTTATCAACGCTGCCGGCACCACCATCGACGACCTCGTTCGCCTCGTTCTCCCGGCCGAGGCGCAGCAGACCGCCGCGTTGCCGGATATGGCCACCGGCGCGCTACGGCTCAAGGTGGTGTACAAGACCTCGCCGGCGCCGGCCGCACCGGCCGTGGCCTCCTCGCTTCTGGATGGCACCGGCGAAAGTGGCGAGCTTGTGCCAGGCTCACCGTTCCCGTCGGCCGTCCCAGTCCTGCCCCCGATCGGCATCTCGCCCATTTCCGCGCGGTCGACCGAGAGTGGTACGCGTGGGTCGGCGCCGCCACCGACCCTCACACCGCAGCGGTCGTCGTCGCTGCAGCGCATCACTGCGGCCTCGCGACAGCTGGCGTACCCCGACGCTGGGGCCGGAGCGCTCTCCGCGCTGGGCCATCGCGCACAGCCGTGGCTTGCCGACCTCCGCAAACGGGTGACCCGGTTCTCCAAGACGGTGTCAGAGCTCTCGGGCGCCGCTCTGCTTGGTGCTATTGGTGTCGAGACGCTCAAGGTGGCAGCAACGCTCTCGCTCCGTTCGCCGCTTGTCTTTGCGCATGCTTTTGGTCTCGCGCTCGGTCCGCTGCAATCGCTCCTGGATGGGCTTCTCCCCGAGGCGGTGAGCCAGGTACATGTGGCCGATCTTGTCTCGGCACCCGGCAGCTCACATGTCGTGCTGCGAGCGCGGCTTGACGACGAGTTGGCGATCATTGTCCTTGGGCTCACTCCGTTTGCAGGCCTCAGTCACGCCCATACCAAGCTGTACGCAGCGCTCGGGGCGCTGGCCTCAGTAGCGGACTCGGACGTGGAGCGGGTGGTGACGGTCTATCTCAACCAGCTCTCGCATCCGAGCCTCTTTGGCGCCGCTGACCAGTACGCCGTCACAACCCGACTGACCGAGCTGCCGGAAAACGCGGCGGCGGGTGGGCCGAGCGACGAGGGCAACAACGGCCCGCTCCCGCTCGTCGATGCCCACTTTGTCTGCCTTGACCGGTACGAGAGAACGCCCGGCGCTTCGCGGGCCATGGGCAAGGACTTGGCCCGGCTACTTTACTTTATCCTGCACTCTGATGAGCACGGTCGGGTCGAGTCGTGGACCTCGCTCCTCCTCTCGCCGGATGTTCTGGTTCTAGTCAAGGCGCTGTCACTGCTGGCAATGGAGCCGGCCTTTGTCCACGCAGTGGCCATGGACGAGCTGGTGGTCGTCGGAAGCATCCAGACGGGAGAACAGCTCATTGCGCTCATGAGCGAAAGGTAGAGAAAGACTTTACGACGATGACGAGGCCGACGAAGAGGCCGACGACGAAGTCGGCGACGAGGCCGACGACGAGGCTGACGCCCCCGACGAGGCTGACGCCCCCGACGAGGCTGACGAATCGTCCGAGTCGCGCGACTTGATGTCGATCGAGTCGACGACCGAGTCGTCGCCGACGTAGTCGTACTCGTAGTGGTAGTTGTCGGTGGCGTTGCGGAGGAGGGCCTCGTGGTCGACCGACGACTTTGCGCGAACAGCAATGGTCTTCTTGCGGGCCTGGTAGCGCTTGGGTGGTAGAACCACCAGATGTTGCCGCGCGAGTAAAGGCGGTAGAGGACAAAGATCATGAGACAGAAGAGAATGAGCCAGATGCTGAGGATGACGATGGCCGGGAGGAGGCCGAGGAAGCCAGAGGTCTCGTTGTCCTCAGTGAGGCCGTAGCCGAGGAAGGCGACGACGTTAGCGGCGAGGGCGGCAAACATCATGAACGTCCGCACAATGTTGAAGAACGGGACGGTAGTCGGCCCGTAGATGCGGTGCAGGTAGAGGAGGCCGAGGTTGGTGATCAGCTGGGTGGCGAGCGACGCCCACTCAAACGAGGAGAAAAAGGTAGTGACGAGGACGAGGAAGAGCTTGAACTGGAGCGAGAGGAGCTTCATAGCCGGGTAGTACCGCAGCTTGCCCTCCTCGACCTTGAGCGTCTGGCGCGAGAGGAAAGTGGAGAAGCCGATGTGGAAGAACATGGCGGCGATGAGAGCGGACCAGATGTAGTGCCGGTGGTCACCGCGGTAGCACGAGATGGAGGTCGAAGGCGAGCCGTCGGCGTTCTCCTCGGCGTCAAAGGTCCAGCGCGCCTGCTCGGTGTTCTGGGTGCAGTCAAGAGCGGCAAAGAGAATGCCAAAGAGCGGGACGTAGACAAGGCCGATGACGGCATCTGCCAGCTCATCAAGCGCGTTGAACTTATCCCACCGCTCGAGGAAGAGGCGCACAAAGAAGAGGACGACGCCAAAGCCGATGACGGCGTAAAAGGTGGTGATAAAGTCGAGCGAAAAGTTGTCGGCAAAGTCGGTAAAGTTGAGCGTGGAGAAGGCCGTGACGTCGCGAGTCGTCTGTGCGCCGGTCGACTGGATGGAGGGAATGATGGCAAGGTTGACAAGCTGCATAAACTCGACAATGAGGGCGCCGGTGAAGAGCAGGTTGAGGATGTCAAAGCTAAAGGTGGTCCGGTCGACAAAGCGCTTCTGGAAGAGCGAGGCAAAGAGCGACTTGAACTCGAGGACCGAGTTGGCGGTGAGGTTGATCCTGCGGGCCCGCCGCGTGTGCTCAAACTGCTCACCGGTCTGGGCCACCACGTTGTTCGACGCCCTCTCGGCCGTGTTCTCGTTGCGCGTCGACTCGGAGCCGCCGAGAATGTAGACGCAGAGCGAGGAGACAAGGTATATCGAGACGAGAACGAGCGTGGTAAAGGTGGCCACCACCAGCCGCGACGGATTGTCCTCCTTGTGGATGGCAATGATGGAGACGACGAGCGTCGGAATCATGAGCAGGAGAAGCTGGACAACGACAACGCCGGTGATGACCGCAAAGTGCGCCACCGAGGCGTAGATGAACCGAGAAATGGCAAAGACAGCAACGTCAAGCACAAAGAGCGCGCCGAGGAAGACGTACAGGGCGGTGACCGCCCACTGGTGGTGCGACCACCCGTCCTCGCGCCAGAGGAAGCCGTAGGCGGCAAAAGCAAAGAGCGTGGAGAAGATGACAGCGGTGAGCGGGACCGAGCAGAGCATGGCGAGAAGAAGCTTGCCTGAGACGGCCTCGTTCTCGCGGAGCTTGTCGTTGGCGACAACAAGCTGGCCAAACTCGTCGCCTTCGGAAAACTCGATGATCTCGCCGTCGTCGCCGAGCACGTCGGCTTCGGCGAGGAGCTCACGCGGGCGGAGGATGACGCCCACTAGGTGCATGCGTGGGTGCGAGTCACCCGCAAAGCCGTTGAGCGCCAGCTCGAGGTTGTGGACGCCGGCAGTGAGCCGGAACGAGGCCACCCGGTAGCGGCGCCGAGTCATTTCGGGCGTTGTCGCCGCACCCATCCGTTGGCGCTGGGCGAGCGCCTCCACATCCAGGTAGTCGTCGTCGTTGAAGCCTCCGGTGGCAGCATCAAAGATCGCGTCGGTGGTGTCGACGGTCACGTCCAGTGCAGTCGCACCAAACCGCGAGAAGGCATTGTTGACCGTGGCCGTCATCCCGGTGCCTTCCGCCTGCGAGTGCGGTGTCGCTTGCGCCTTTGGCGCCGTCTCGTCCTTTGTCTCGGTGACAAACTCCTGCTCTTCGTCGGCAGTGGTGCCTGAGAGGGTAGCGGCGAGGGCGAGGACGAGGACGAGGACGAGGACGAGGACGAGGAAGCGGAAGAGGAGGAGGACGAGGCCAAGGTCGACTCAGAGTCTTCATCCGAGTCCATTGAGGTCGAGACAGTGCCGAGCGAAGCAGCCTCGGCCAGCGGGGTGGTGTCCGCGGGCGCGTCCTTGGAAGGCACGTCGGCGGCAGCAGGAGCAACAGCAGGAGCGGCGGCGGCGGCGGGGTCGGCGTCGGTGCCATTGTTCGCCTTGGCAGCCTTGGCCTTTTTCGAGAACGGGTTGGACAAGCCAAAGCGCGACTTCTTGGTGTTGGCGTCATCGCCGGCGCAGGAAGAGTCCGCAGTCTGAGCGTTGTAGCGGCCGTCCTCTGCGGTCTCTGTGCCGTCTGTGGCGGTGAGCGACGACGAGCCTGCCGAGGAGCGGTCGGCGGCAGAGCCAGAGGCGGAGGACGAGGAGTACGACGACGACGACGGGTCGGCGGAGAAGAGCGAGGCCGGGTCTGAGATGTTGTCGTCGTCGGACGAGGCCGAGTTGTCGCAGTCGGTGGTGACCTCGTCAAAGTTGCCCGGATGGACGTCAAAGTAGTCCTTGTGGTCGAGGTAGAAGCCAGCGCGGGCGCGGCGCGCGTTCTCCAGCTCGGTCCGGTGCTTGGCGATGCGCTTGTTGATGGCGGCCCGCGAGAGCGAGTGGGCAATGAGCTCGTCGCGGCGGCGGCCGCGGAGGGCGACCACCCGGTCAAAGCGGTCGTTGAACGTCAGACTGACCTCGATTGGCTCGTCGACCAGCGGCTGGTAGTGGACATACACATCCCACACCGCCTGCGACGGCACCGTGATGTTGTCCCACGCCACAGAGTCGCCCGGCCGCAGGTCGACCACGGCGTCACCGTCGCGCCGAGCCGTCTCGAACCAGCCGAGCTCCGTCGACGCAGGCGCCGCATTCAGTCGTGCAGACGTGGCCGGGAGCCGGACAGACCGAACATCTGCCATGGTGTTGCAATGCGAGTGAGGTGTGTGCCCTGGTCGCAGTGGCGGGCCGGTCCCGCTGGGTGGGCGGGGGTGGTGGGCGGCGCTGGGGGGGGGGGGGAAGGATGGAATAAAAAAACGGGGCAGGGAAGGGGTGGGTGGGGGGTGTTTTCCATTTTTTTTTTGCGACTGGAGGAAACAGCGATGGGGACCCGGAGGGGAGGGGGGGCTGGGGGGCTGGTGGGGGATGACGATGGTGATTTAGGGATCGGTGGTGACGGCGGCGCACGCGGGGGGGGGGCTAGTTGGTTGAAGTGCTGGCGGCGGCGAGGACGGTAGAGGGTGCGCGGGCGGCAACACGCTTGGTACGGTCGGTGGGCGAGTGGACCTTCTTGCGCTTACGGAGCTGGTTGAGCGGGATGCCAACCGAGAGAGGGTCCTGGCCGGCCTGGAAGTCGCGCGGGATGGAGGCGGCGACAGCGATGGCGGCGAGGGTGGCGGCGATGGGCGAGTCGGCGGCGACGTGGGCCATGGGCGCGTTGGGCTCGGGGCGCTCGAAGCATGCCATCAGCGGGGTGCCCGGGGCGTCGGTGTAGAGCGAGGTCCAGAGGCGACCGGCGGCGTCAAAGGTGACGCTGAGCGGCTGGACGTCGGCGGCGAGGACGGTGCCGTCGGGGAGGGTCGCGCCGCCGAGCTCGACAGAGCCGGCGGGAGCGAGGCCTGCGGCCGAGTCCATGGCAAAGAGGTAGACGGTCGGATGGCCCGAGACGATGGCGGCGACGAGGGCTGCGTCGGGAGCGACGGCGACGCAAGTGACCATCGAGTCGGACTCGGGATCGGTGTGGGTGCAGTGGCCGACAGGCACAAACGGCTCGCCGGAGGCCATGTCGTGGTTGTGGACGGCAAGAGGCGTCGGCTTAGTGCCGGAGATGGCGTGGAGCATGGGGCCGACCTGCTCGCCCGTCGGAACCCGCCACACGGCCACGTTCCCGTCGCCACCGCCAGAGATCAGCAGCGGCGCGCCCGGGACGGTGGCAAGGCAGGCCACAAACTGGGTGTGACCGAGGCAGTACTCAGCAATGTTGTACGACTTGGGGTACTCGGAGAGGCGGACCTTCTCATCGCGGTCGGCCGAGGCGAGGAAGAGGCCGGCGCAGCGTCGGGCGCGGCCACAAAGGCCACATCGGTCACCATCGACACGTGCCCGACAATGCGGTGTCCGCGATCGGCCTCGCCCATGTCTGTCCTCCGCACCAGGCCCGGCAGCGAAAAGGCAAAGACGTCGCCGACCTTGTCGCACACCACCACCTCGCTGCCGTCGGGCGAGATCGCCACGCCCGAGGCCTTGCGGTCGACGGCCGACGTGGCCAGCAGCTCCAGCGCCGGCAGCTTCCACGCCGCAATACTCTTATCCGCAGCCACCGAGACCAGCACATCGCCTTCTCCGGTCGCTGCCATGGCCACCACACGCTTGCCGTGCGGGTGCGACTCGGCCGTCGTCGTCGTCCCGGTCGTTGTCTCGCTGTGGGATGGGGGGCAGGAGGGCACGAGGGGGTGTGGGGAGGGTGTGGGGGAGAGGGGGGGGGGGGGATGGGGGGGGTGGGTGTGAGTGAGAGGGGGGAGGGTGGTAGCAGAGGAGGGGCACATGGTCAGGGAGGAGGGCACAGGGGGGACAGCGAGGGCGTACCCAAAGGTGGCCACAAGGTGCTTGCCAACAGCGGTGACTACGACCGAGGCCTTGGTGACGCAGAACAGAGAGACAGGCTCGAAGCAGCCGTCGCCCTCTTCGCAGCTCATGTTGACGTAGGCAGAGGGAGGGGTTGGGGTGTGTGGGGGTTGGGGGTGGGTGGGGGTGTGGGTGGGTGGAGGGGCGTAGTGGTGTGTGGGTGGGTGGAGGGGAGGGGAGGGGGGGGGTGGCGAGGGGAGGATGGGCAGGAGTAAGTGGGCGAGAGGGAAGGGGGGGGAGGGATAGCTCATCGCTGGCTCATCGCTGGCTCATCGGTGGACATGGGGGGGCATCGAGTGGTGGGTGTGCTGGGAGGGGAGGGGGGGGGGAGGGGATGGCCAGCCATTGGTCTTGCTCTGTTCCTGGTGGTGTCCCTGGATTACCCACCACCAGCGGGGCGGGAGGGGTTGGAGGGGAGGGCCAGTGCCAGTGCCAGGGCTATGGCCAGGGCCATGGTCAGGGCCATGAGTTGGAGGCCACCTCTCTCTCTCTTTCTCTCTCTCTCTCTCTCTCCCTCGTCCTACCTCTTGCACGCGTGCGATCCTTCCCCGGCTGATACGGAATCGCACCGAGCTGGCTGGGCATATGGCTGCCGCAGGCGACGAGGTGCGAGCTGCTGGCTGTGCCGGAGACGACGAGTCGGGCAAGGTGGAGGCTGCGGGCGAGAGCGTGGCGGCGGCGCAGGCGGGCAGCAGACAGACCAGGAGCGAGTCGGACGAGGCAGGGCCGAGCAGGAAGCGGCGCAAGGGACTCGGCGGCGGCGATGCCGGACGAAGCGGCAGGGGTCGGGCAAAGGCAGAGGGAAGAGCAAGAAGCAGGCGACAAACGCGTACGGCAACTACCGCGGGTACTACAAGACAAGCTATCGCGATGGCGCAGCCGATGCGCGGCCGGAGCTGATCCCGGTCTCGGCGGTTGCCGGCAAGTCGCTGCTGGACATCGGGTGCAACTCGGGCTTGCTCACGCTCAAGCTCCTCGCCTCGCACGGCCCGGCAAGCGTGCTCGGCATCGACGTTGACCAGCGGCTTATTGCGCATGCTAGGCAGCGGCTGCGTGAGATGGAGCCGGAGCTGGCGGCAAACGCTCGCTTTGCCTGCTGTGATATCATGGCGGTCGCCGCCGGCAAGCCGGTGCCGTCGGCACTGCTGCCTCAGGCCTACGTCATGCCCGAGCGCAAGCTGCGTTCGCAAGACGTCAAGTCATCGTCGGCCGTCCAGCGTGGCAAGACCAAGTTTGGCGTTGTCCTTGCGCTCTCGGTCAGCAAGTGGATCCACGTCCATCACGGCGACGCCGGCCTGATCTCCTTCTTTGAGCTCGTCTACGACCTGCTCGACGGGCCGGGCTCGGTCTTTGTTCTCGAGCCGCAGCCGTGGTCATCGTACCGCAAGCGCTGCCGCTTCCTCCCGGGGCTCTCGGACGTCATCCACACGCTGCAACTCCGTCCAGATGGCTTCGAACGCCTTCTCCTCGACACCATCGGCTTTACGGCCTGCTCGCGGCTGACGAACGAGGGCAACTTTGGCAAGCGCGAGATGCTCATGTTTATCAAGTAGAAGGAAGCTGCGAGGTCACGCCGTCCCGTGCCACTTGGCCAGCTGCGGCCACCATGCCGCATCGAGCGGCGCGTCCCAGATGCCAATGCGGGTCACGCCCTTGGCGGCAATGGCCGCAAACCGGCGCTCAAGATCGGCGGGAGTGAGCGGCTGGCCGGTGGTCGGGTTGGTGGTCATGAGACCGACGCCGAGCTTGCGGACGCCAACCTGGGTCACTGCAGTCTCGAGAGCAGTCTCAAACGCGGACCACTCGCCGGCGTAGGTGGCCATAGTAAAGACGGTGTCGACCCGCGACTCGCCAAGCGCCGTGTAGTTCCACACATACGACCACTGCGCGGCGTCAACCGAGAGCCGCATGCCCTCGGCGTGAAGCGCGTCGGCAAAGCGCGAGAGAAAGGCGGCAAAGGCGAGGCCATCGTCATGGGTCGTCGGCGCTGTCGGCTCAAAGTCGATGTTGTAGCCGGTGAAGCCGCCAGCCTTGCCGGCAGCCACAGCCTGCGCAATAAAGCCGTCTGGCGAGGCAAAGACCTTGCGCATCCACTCGATCTCCACCGTCGTGATCATGGGAAAGGTCTCCAGCCCGGCGCTCGCCAGAGCAGGCGCCACCACTGAGAACGAGTTGTTGATCAGGTTCGCCGAGCTACCCAGATCAAAGGCCTCGAATGAGACCGCGCCCAGCTCTGTCGCATGCGCCACCATCTCGGCAAGGTTTGCCGCCACCGGCTCCGAGCACCGCTCCAAGCACATCCACGGCATGGCCCACCGCTGCCGGCCACCGCCCATGTCGCCTTCCGCTGCCACCACCACCGCCGCAAGCGCCAGCACCACCACTAACACCCTCGGCATCACCATGTCGTCCAACAGCTACAGTGTGAGGAGGAGTGGAGTGAGGCTAGTGACTGTGGCCGAGCCAACAGCTCCATGCCATGCACACGCCGTCACGTACACATACCTGGCGAACTCGCAGGCCGACACACAGGCGCAGCGCAGACCGACCGACCCCCCTTGCACATCCTTGCTCACCACACCCCTTCCACCCACGTCGCCCCTCGCCCCGTCCACGTTGCCCCATCCACGTCGCCCCGTCCACGTCGCCCCGCCCACGTCGCCCCGTCCACGTCGCCCCATTTCTCCGCACCCCTCTTCCCCTTCCCCTTCCCCTTCCCCTTCCCCTCCCCCCCCCCCCCCTCGCGTGACAACCAAAAAAAAAAGGTCGTGGAAAAAGCAGCGTCCTCCACACTCTGATTCGCCAGAAACAAGTACAGGTGAAACGCCAGCCGTTGCCGGCCTCCCCTCCTCCACGCCCTCGCCCTCGCCACACACGTCTCACACACGCTTGCAGCACTCACGCAAGATGGTGCAAGTGGATGCTATTCTGGAGCCTGTGGCCGATGCGGTCTCGCAGCTCATTGTGTTCTCGGCCGACTGTGAGGAGCAGGGCATTCCCATGCCTGACCTGACCGAGCTTTCGGGCATGGTTCTCGGAGCAACGACGCCGCTGGTGCAGGTGGCCATGGAGATGGCGCAGTCTTCACGGGATGCCAAGCTGAAGGATGCGCTTCCGCAGGCGGCATCTTCGGTCCAGGGCGCGGCGCAGCGGCTCGACGGCTTCTGCCAGCAGCTTCTGGCCACGCCCAACGACTCGGGCGCCCGCGACGGCATGGTCGCCTCGTGCAAGGTCATCCTCGATGGCATGCGTGAGCTGCTGGAGGCGACCAACGACTCGGAGGTCCGCCGCATCCTCAAGGCCTGCCAGGAGTCGGCCAAGTTCACCAAGATGGTGACCCAGACGGCGGTCGAGTCGGACTTTCTCTCTGTCGCCCAGCATTTTTCCACCGCCTCCACCACCCTTGTCCGCCTCACCAACGCCCGCCTGGAGGAGCTCTCCCATCCCGAGCTCGTCACCCGGCTCTCTGCCGCCGTCGAGCTTGTTCGCACCAACGCCCCGCTCGTCATCTCCTCCCACAAGTCGGTCCTGCAGACCTCGGGCGCCGCGGCCATCAAGACCCGCGAGTTTGTCGTCTCGGACATGGCCGCCGCCATCCAGGAGATCGCCACTGTTGTTCAGATCCGCATGTCCTCGATCTCTACGGTCTCAGCCCAAGACGCCCGCATGCTCAACCTCGCCTCCATCCAGTCGAACCTGCGGACCTGCCTCGCTGCCGCCCTCGCCGGTGACGCCGCCGCCCTCGCCGCCGCGCAGGCCCAGCTCGACGCCGACTTTTCCGAGCTCATCGCCCGCGCCCGCGCCGCCGCTGCCGCCTGTACCGACCAGGCCCTCAAGACCGAGCTTCTCACGCTCGCCAAGGAGGTCGAGGCCGCGCTGACGCGGACCAAGGCTGCGCAAAACGCACTCTGCGCCGACCCGGACTCGTCGGCCAAGCTTGCCGCCGCTCGCTCGGCCCAAGCTGAGCTCGAGCGCCTCGCCGCTGCCCTCACTGGTGTGGTCAAGGACGCGCTGCTGCTGCAGGCCAAGTCGGCCCTCGGCGCCATGCCGACCGAGCTGACCTCGGTGTTCAAGGCTGCGCAGGCGGCCGACGCTGCAGGCTTCCGTTCGGCCTCGATGTCCATGGGTGGCCAGTCGAAGCTCATGCTCACCGGCGCCCGCCAGTGGTCCGACTACGTCGAAGCGCAGTCGATCGTCACTGGCATCACCGCCGTCACCCGCATCCTTGAGCGCAACCTTCCACAGGTTGTCACTGCGGCGTCGACCATTCTGCAGGAGCCAAGCAACGGGCCAGCCAAGGAGCACCTCGCGGCACTCACCAAGGGCTACCAGAGCCAGCTCGTCGAGCTCGAAAAGTACCTTGTCGACGACGAGGCTCTCGACGCCCGTATCCTCGCGCTCCTCGACCGCATTGCCGGCCAGTTTACGGTCCTCTCCTCGAACGTCGCCGCCGGCTCGGCCACCCTCCAGGTGCTGGCCACCACTTCGCTCGTCACCAAGCACGAGACGCTCTTTGACCTCGCGGCGACGTACGCCAGCGGCGAGCTCGAGGCCGGCTCGCGCGAAGCAGGCGCCGTAAGCGACGCCATCGCAAGTATTCGCCCGCTCCTCGCCCCGCTCCAGTCGCAGGCGGGCACTGCTGCGGCAGCACCCAGCGACCAGGCCGCAGCCCGCGCGCTCGGCGCCACCATCTCGGAGATCAAGTTCCAGAACTACACCATCGAGTGCGTCGTCCGCGGCCGGGACCTGCCCAACCAGGCGTCGGCAATGGCGTCGGCGCGCGAGGCGGCGATTGCCGCGATGGGCGGCATGCTTGCCGCGGCCGCGCTTGGCGATGTGCCGGCCACCATGGCGCTGCTCCGCCAGGGCGACGAGGCGTACCGCCGCCAGATCGCACTCGCTCGCGAAGCTGCCTCAGGCATGGACTCGCTCCTTCAGCGCAAGGCCGTTCTCGAGGCTTGCGACGCGCTCGAGGCCGATCTCGAGGTGCTGGCGCCGGCCGCGGCTGCCGCGGCTGCCGCACCCGGCGACGCCGCCGCCCAGACTGAGCTCGCCCGCGCCGTCGAGGCCTGCGAGGCCGACTCGGCCGCCATCGAGCACCACCTCAACAACAAGCCGACCGAGAAGGAGGAGGTTGCCGAGCTGCTGGACGTCGCGCCGCGGACGCTCGACGCCATGGAGGCCGCAGTCCGCCGCGGCGACGCCGCCGAAGCCCAGGTCGCCGCCAGCGACGCCGCCGCCCAGTACCAGCGCATTGGCGAGCTTGCACAGTCGATCGACGTCGACGACCCGAGCAAGGCGGCGCGAGCGCAGGTGGCAGCCCAGAACATCGCGACCGCGTCGCAAGGGCTCGAGGCGGCGGCGGTGGCCGCGGCGAGCGAGCCGGCCAACACGGCGACCCAGGACACGCTCGGGGCGCTGACCCAGGCGCTGCGGTACAACGCAGGCGTTGTCGACGCGGCGCTCAAGCGCGAGCTGCAGCCAGAGCAGGAGATGGCCGAGCTGCGGACCGCGGTCGAGGCCACCTACCAGGCAATGCAGGCGTCGGCCGAGGCTGGCCAGCCTGCGACTACCGCCGAGTATGCCAAACAGATCCAGGATCTCAACACCCGCTACGCCGAGCTTGGGCGCCAGGTTGCCGAGTCCAAGCTCGGGAGCAACCCGGCGGCGCACGAGGCGGCGTGTGCGGCGTGCACCGACCTCACTGCCGAGACGTCCAACGCCGGCCCGGCGTCGGCGGCGGCGGCGGCCGACCCCAGCGACGCAGCCAAGCGCGACGAGCTGGCGACAGTTGTTGTGGCCATGCGCGATGCGCAGGACCGCATCGAGCGTGCGCTGGCCATGCCGGCGCCACAGTCTGCCGAAGCCGCGTTCTCGGCCCACCAGGTGCGCGGCGCCAACGCGCTCGACCTCATGGTCGAGGCCGCCAAGGAGCACCAGCCCAAGGTTGCGGCTCAGTACGCCAAGCAGGCCAAGCGCGAGTACGGCGGGGTGCTGGAGAACGCGCGGACGCGGGCAGCTGGGGCCGACGCAGTCTCCAAGTCTGTGGCCGAGGCCAACATTGGCGAGGTTGAAGCGGCGCTGGCGAGCCTCGACGAGGCGCATGCGGCGTATCAGGCGGCGCCGGACGACGCGGGTGCGGTGGCGGCGCTCGAAGCCGCAGCTGACCAGGTCAAGGCGAGCACCGCGACGCTCGAGGCGACGCTCAACGGCGAGATGAACCCGCAGCAGGAGTACGCCAACACGGTGATTCACGCCGAGGCCACCATGGAGCAGCTGGCGCGGGCGGTCAAGGCCGGCGACGTGGCCAAGGCTGACGCGCTGGCGGCAGTTGCCGAGGAGCAGAACCGCCGGCTGGCAACGCTGGCCCAGGCGCTGGCGCAGGAGCAGGACCCGCAGCAGGCGGCGATTGTGAACGCGGCATGCGGGCGGCTCAACGAGCAGCTCGACTCGATGGCGACGGTGGTGACTGCTGCGGCATCGGATCCCAACAACATCCACGCCATGGACGCGTTCGAGGCCATGGTGGCGTCGATTGCGGCGGAGAAGGAGAAGATATCCAGCGTGCTCGGCGACGACGGAACCGGCGCAGTGGCGGCGGCAGCAGCTGGCGGTGCGGTCATGACCGCGGCGTACCTGGCAACGTCAGGCGACAACTCGCCCGAGGCCGTGGCGGCGCGGGCAGCCCTCATCGAGACGCTCATGGGCGAGACCGACGCGCTGCTCGACGACATCAAGGCGGCGGCGACAGCCGGCAAGGTCCAGCTGACCAAGGTGCTCACGGCGCAGGGCGAGGAGAAGTATGACAGCCTCGCGGCGCTGGTCGAGGCCCAGGCTGGCGCGCTGGACGATCCGCTGGCGGCGTCAATTGTGGCGGCCAAGGCCGCGCACATCCGCCCGCAGATGGCGGCGGTGACGGCGGCAGCCAACGCAACCGCAGCCGATCCAGAGTCGGCCGACAAGGCCGAGACGTTGGACACGTCCATTCGCGAGCTGCAGGGCACGGTGGCGTCGATCGACGACGGGCTCAAGGGAAAGCTCGACGCGCAGGAGATTGTGGCCACGCTTGTCAGCTCAGGCGCGACCAACCTCGATGCGCTCGAGACAGCGGCGGGTGCCGGCGACTCACAGCAGGCGCTTGCGCGGCGCAAGCAGGCCGAAAAGGACTACGGGCAGCTGCTCGAGGCTGCCGCTAGCCTGGAGTCGAGCCTCGCATCGCAGGACGCCAAGGACGACTACAACGACGCGCTGGAGACGATCAAGGAGCAGCTGGGCGAGCTCAAGCTGGTGGCGTCGCGAGCAGCGGCAGCGCCCGGTGACGAGGACGCGCAGGACGAGCTGGCGGACGCGACTCACCTCATCAAGCACAACGCCAACAACGTGGCGCGGATTCTGCGCGGACAGGAGCCGCTGCCGGACCCGCTTGCGCCCGAGGAGGAGGAGGAGGAGCTCTCGCAGGACCCGCTGATGGCGGCGGCACAGCAGGTTTCGCGGTCGGCCAACAAGTGGGATGCGTCCGAGAACGAGATGGTGGCACTCGCGCAGCAGATCGGCGACCTCATGGCCGCCATGGCCGAGGCGCAGAAGGCTGGCGACAAGAAGGGCCTCATCGAGGCTGCGCGCGCCATCAACAAGCTCTGCGCCAAGATCCACACCATGGCCGCCGAGGTCCACAAGACGTGCGGCGACCCGCGGCTCAAGCGCGACCTCGAAGTTGTCATGGAGATGCTGCCCACCATCGGCGTGCAGCTCAAGATCATGTCGACTGTCCAGGCCTCGGCCCTCGCCGGCGACCGCCCGGACCCCGAGGCGCTGCACTCGCTCATTGTCTGCGCGCAGAACCTCTCCAACGCCGTCTCTCAGTGCATCTCGGCCTCGCAGTCGGCGTCGATCAAGTCGATGAAGACCGCCGTCACCGTGGTGGCCGCCGCCCTTAAGTGGAAGAAGCTCCGCAAGAAGAAGCGCTAGGCAGAGTAAAGGTGGTGTTTATGGTCGAGCTCTCCATGGCGTCACATGAACCCAGGCTGACTTTGTCCCCTGCGGCGCCTGCCGCGCTTGCCGCGCTTGCCGCGCTTCTTGGTCGCCGTCCGCTGAGCAGAGGACTGGCTGAGGCGTGCGCGCATGGGCGAGCTTGTCGCCGACGAAGGCTGCGACCGGCGGCGGACCGGCGAGAGAGCCATTGGGCTCGGCGGCGGGCCGCGATGCTGACCAAAGAGTGGCTGCGAGGCCTGCGAGTCTTGAGAGGCCTGAGAGGCCTGAGAGGCCTGGGATGCCTGAGAGGCCTGCGAGGCCTGAGAGGCTTGCGAGACCTGAGAGGCTTGCGAGGCCGATGCCTGCGAGGCCGAGGCCGGATGGCGCCTCTTGCGCTTCTTGCGCGGGCGAAGGGGTGAGGGCAGGAAGCCCGAGAGTAGATCCATGGCGCGCTCTTTGGCCTGGCTGTGGACCTCGAGCTGGCTGGGCCCCTCGTCGACGACTGCAGTGACCTTGCGCGTGCGGGCCTGGCTCTCGTACAGCCTGTCCTCGAGATCATTGTCCCAGATGGCACGCAGATTGTCGGCAAGACCATACGAGGCGACGGGGTCGGCGTCGGCACGGACCGGCTTGTCGGGAACGGCGACGCGGACGTAGATGAGGGCGTCGCGGCGCGGATGAACGTTGAGCAGGGCAGCAGCCCCGGCCGACGACATGCACGCGTGCTGGAAGCGCAACTGCTCCTCTACGACGACACCGGCACGGCGGCCGAGCATGTGGATGGTGGAGAGCAGCTCGGTGCTGTCGATGCCGTAAACTGTGTCTAGGAGCGGGCGCGGGAGGATGGCGATGAGGCGGTGGCGGGCAAGGTGGAGCGAGCCGTCTCGGATGACAAACATTGCGAGGCGGAGACGCATAGAGGCAAGAGAGCGCCAGCGGCCGGTGCAGAACGCTATGGCCTTGTCGGCCAGGGTCGGGTGCGAAGCGAGGAGCGAGGCGAGATCGAGCGGGCGCCACCAGGCCCATGCGACGCTCGAGACACCCGCGGCGGCAGCAGCATCGGGATGGAGGTACGGGCAATGCTCGTGAAAGGCAAGGATGCGGGCCGGGTGCGGCGAGAAGGCTGCGTCGACGGCGTACTTGCAGCCGGTGTGGCGGCAGGTGAGGAGCGGTGCCTTGGCGGCGGCGGCGGAGGCGAGGACGGCGCGGGAGGCACGCCATGAGGCTCGGGTCGGCGGCATCAGCATCCACAGCAAGGCGTGCGTTCGCAGTCTGGTGCGGACCCTGGTGCGAGCCGGCGGGCGGACATCGGGGTGGCGCATCTGGTAGATAAATGGCCACGTGAGAGGGCGGATCGGATCGGTCTCGCGGCGCTCGGAGCGGAAGGAGACGAGCGCAGAGGGCTCGACAAACGGCTCGATGTCACCCGGGACGTGCGAGGCAAAGACCACGTCCTTGGCGAGAGGAAGTTGAGTGTCAAAGAAGATGTTGGACGATGCTGGTGGAGGCTTGTCGGTCCGCGGCGGGCGGAGCGAGGAGGCGAGGCCGGCAGGGTTGGAGATGGAGATGTGGGAGAGATGCGGAGAGAAGGACTGGGCGGCAGCGGCCGGGGCGGCGTGCGCCTTGTATAGCGCCTCGTGGCGAACGAGCGACGATGGGCCGTGCCAGATGTCGCCATCAGACTCAGCAGCGAGCGACGAGGCGGAAAAGATGGAGTAGAAGACGCGGCCGGACCAGGTGGCGGAGACGGCGAGTAGCTCGTCGTCGCTGACGGCGGCGATGTCGAGGCCGGCGAGCTTGGTCGAGACGGGCTGGATGCGGGCGACCGAGGGCGGGATGACGTCGGCTGGACCGGGCATGCGGAGTGGCGACGGGGCAAGAGCGACGGCGGTGGCGCCGCGGCCGGCGGTCGGGGTGGAGAGCGAGGGAACGGAGAGGCCGGCGGGCGTCCACGCGCCGGTGTTGGAGGCGATGGGGTAGCAGATGAGGTTGCTCGAGGACTGGTGGCCGGTGACGACCGCGGTGACGCCGCCATCGACGGCGGGCACCCGCAGCGAAGCGGCGGCGGAGAGGTGCGGAATGATGCGGGTGGCCTCGAGAGTGTGGTAAAAGTGGGCAAGAAGCGGCTCGCGAGGCATGCGGACGTCGTAAAGGTGGATCGATTGCGAGGTGGCGACGACTGCAGCATGCGGGAGGTGTGGGGCGGCAGGGTGAATGCCGAGCACCTCGTAGCGGCCTGAGTGGAGGGTGGTCCGCGGAAGCATGGCGCTCGAGTGGCCGAAGGAGTGCGACTCTGCCAGCGAGAAGAAAATAGATCGGCCGGTGGAGCGCTGGCGGAGGTCAACTAGGCGGATGTGGCGGCCGCCGCGGCCCGAGGCATGGAGCATCAACATGCCCGAGGTGTCGACGGGCGCGAGGTGAAGGCGCGAGTCAAAGCTGGAGCAGGCAGAGTCTGGCAGGTCGACCTTGTGGTCGTAGAGCGCGTCTCGGAGGCCGAGATGAATCTGGCCGGCCGAGTCGAGGACGGCAAAGCCGCCGTCGGACCATGATGCCTGGCCAAAGACGGCAGCGTCGACGTAGGCGAGGCGGGCACGGTCAAAGGCCGGCGCAGCGAGGAGGCTGACCGCACCGTCGCGGACGATGCCGACGTCGGCGGGCGAGACGGCAAGCCGGACCGGAGTCTCGCAGGAAAGCGCGCGATGGGCGAGGTAGTATGCGCGCTCGAGCGGCGACGACGATGGCCAGGCGACGGTGGCACTGCCAGAGGGCGAGGCGGCCCAGGTCCGCTCCTCGTAGCCGAGGGCAGACGGTGGCGAGTGAGGAGCGGGATCTCGTGCGGCGCGGGTGAGGCGGAACTCGTGGAGGGCAAACGGGTCGACGCGGGAAATGTAGGCGGCGGCCGAGCCAGCGCGTGGATCGCGGGCGACAGCAATGGTGGAGGCGAGGCGCGGTGTGGGCTCGGCGTAGCTGATCAGCATGTTGCTCTGTGCGGCGAGCGAGGGGCGGGCCTGGACGCCATCATGGACGTTTTTGAAAGCTGTGGGATGGTCTGCCAACTTTGCAGCATCTAAAGGGAGATCATCGTCACCAAAGATGGCGTCGTAGTCGACGCGGCCCTGGCCGTCATCGTTGCCGGCGACTATGCGAGTGAGGTCGATGTTGGACGAGTGCGACATGGCGGTGCCTTGGAAGACGATGGAGCCAAACTGGCCAGCGTCGTCGTCGTCGTCGTTGTCAAGCAGCTCAGCAGCGAGGTGCTTGGACTCTGCAGCTTGACGATACTCGCACCAGAACATGGTCTCGTCGTCGAGCTGCGGCTGGAGGGCGGCGATCTCGGAGAGTGTGGGCTTTGCGATGGCAGACTCGTCGTCGTCGTCGTCGTCGTCACCGCTCGATGAGGGAAGCGGCTTTGCAGCATCGGTGTCTGCAGCTGGGTTGTTGAAGCCCTGACTGAGGGCGATGGAGCGCGGGACGACGACGTCGTGGGTCTTCCGCGAGACGAGGGCCGAGTACTCGAGCTGAGCAGCGCGAAGAGCAAGCTTCGCACTACGCTGGCCCCACTTTGCCTTTGCCTCGTACTGCATGGACGAGCTGATCTTCCGCCAGGGGCGTTCATCGCTGACGGCAGCGACGGGAATGGAGGTGAAGCCCGTGGTGACGTAGCCATCAAACTCGCCCTCGACGTCGAGATGACCGACCTGAGTCCGGACCACCCGATGGGCCCGGGTCCCCTTGAGCTGAGCCATGTCCTCCATGTCGCGCTCGGCCTGACTCCGTGCCAGCTCCTCTACCGGCAGCTCTGCGATGAAGCCATGGTTGGTCACCGTCACCAGATCGCGGCTCTGCGCTCCTTGCCGAGGCTCCAGCGGGACGCCCGCCAGCAGCCTTCCGGCCAGTGCCGCTGCTTCCCCGCTCCCGCCGCCGCGTCCCAGCCATGGTGCCTCGTCTGACGACCGTGGCCAGGGGTACGTCGCCCAGTAAGCTGTGTTGTCTGTCTCGGTGGCCTTGCTGGCTGACGCCATGTCGGGGGTGGGGGAGGGGGGGGGGGGAAGAGTGGGGGGGTGGAGAGGAGGGGGAGGATGGGGTGATCATGGGGAGCGGCAGCGTCAACAGGATGGCGCTTGGGCCTGGTCAGAAGACAGAGCTCTGCTTGAGCCTGGGGATGGGGTGAGGGATCGTGGACACCTACTACTTCAATTTCGAGTTGTGGTGCGAGCCGCGCTCCGACTGGACCAGATTACGGATCTTGTTCTGGACGCGACGCGAGCGGTTCGAGGCCTCGGTGCGCTCGCGGTTGCCGCTGGGCACGACGCGCGACTGGGGCCGGACGTAAAAGTCGCGCGGCTCGGCGGCGGGGACGCGGGCGCGGACAAGGGCCGGCGAGACCTTGGAG
>NW_013657624.1:165352-169971 GCF_000142905.1 Thecamonas trahens ATCC 50062
CCATGTGTACACAGACATATGTATATATATACATATATATATGTATGTATGGTTAGTGTGTATGTGCATGTACGTGTGTGTATGTATGTAGTGTGTGTGTGTGTGTGTGTGTGTGTGTGTGTGTGTGTGCGTACCGTGTGTTCAAGGGGAGGGGGGTCAAGTGGTGGCTGGCGCTGGTGGCTGGTGGTGGTGATCACTCGGACGAAGCGACAGACGGATATGCATGACGAGCCCACCACCCCCCCCTCCCCTCCTTCCCCCCTCGTCCCACACCACACCACACCACACAAACTCCAACCCACACTGTCTTCCCCACCATGGCCACCAGTCCACCAGTCTCCCCCATCCAAGTCAGTGAGTATACCCCGTTCGGAGAGAGTGGCAACCACGAGGACGACAACGAGGTCGACCGCCACCACCATGGTGACCACCATCACCTCGACGACCTCGATGACGAGGGGAAGAACGAGATTGACTATACAGCATCGCCAGGAGGCCCTGCTTGGGATGGCGCAGAGTCGGACGGTGGCTTGTCAGTCGACTCCGGATCGAGCTCCGGATCGGGCTCGGGCTCGGGATCGGGATCAGGCTCGTCGGCCTTTGAGGTTGATCCGGCAGTGGTGTACTCGGCAGAGGTGATGGCGGCGTTTGGGGCCTTGTCTGAGGAGCAGCGGCTGCGGTCGCTGGCAGAGTACCGGCATACCAATAATGTACTGATGGAGAGGCTCGAACGCGCCCATCAGCTGCTGGAGATCGAGGCTGAGTTCAAGGCCGTCGCCCATGAGGAGCTTAATGCGCTCCACGCCGAGAATCGCGGGCTGGAGGCCCAGCTGAGCGAGGCTAACACCATGATCGAGGCGCTGCAGGCCGAGCTCGATGCCGCACTTGCGTCCAAGGCCGCCATCACCAAGGAGAAGCTCCGGGTGTCGACCCAGCTGAGCGAAGCCAACCTGTCGATGGCGGCGCTGGCAGATGGCGGCGACGACGGCGGAGTCAGCGATGCGGCCGAGGTAGTGAGCAGCGTGGGAAGCGCGTCACCAAAGGCAGAGGCAGCGGCTGGTGTGCTCAGTGCAGCAAGCAGCGGGCCGTCGATGATGGACAAGTACCTCAGCGCCAAGGAAGAGACGCTCGAGCTCAAGGCGCAGATCAAGGCGCTGGGCGGCGAAGTGGAGGCGGCGCGGGCGGCGTGCGCGCGAGCGGAGAGCGAGCGCGAAACTGCGCTGGAGGACAACGCCTGGCTCCGGTTCAACGCGCACTGCATTCCGTACCGCAAGCGAATGCGCAGCCTGGGGCTCGAGGCGCAGGCGCTGTATGCCCAGGCCAAGGCGCGGCAGCTGGCGCCCGAGGGCTGGGGCGAGTTTGTGTATGGGCATGTACATGCCGGGCTTGAGTCTGGCAAGATCCGCGACTCGGAGTCTGACGACGGGAGCAGCGGCGGCGGGCGGGCGCGGCGGGTTGACTCGCCGCTGTACGAAACAGTGAGCTCGGACGGGGCGGACGAGTCGGTGCCTGTGGGAGCGTCGGCAGGCGGAACGCCGATCCGGTATGGCGGGCGGGCGGATCTGCTCGCTGGCGGCGGGAACAATAGCTCGATGGAGGGCCACATTTCGAACGCGTGGGTCCCGGACAAGCTGGTGACGCGGTGTACGCACTGCACGGCCAAGTTCACGCTCTTCCGCCGCAAGCACCACTGCCGGCACTGCCTTCAGATCTACTGCTCGGCGTGCTCATCCAACTTTATGACCATCCCTGCGCTCAACTTTCTGGAGCCTGTGCGAGTCTGCGACGTGTGCGTCTTTCTTATCACGCCGACGATGCACGGCCTGCCGCCGGACGCCTGAGGTTAGGCTTGAGAGGACGGCCCGGCAGGCGCGGGTACAGCCGCAACTGCAGCCGCAGCTTCAGGCGGAGAGCTCGACGCGGTCATCGTTGCGGGCTCAACGTCGGGCTCGAGGATGTGGAAGACCGACGGAGTTTCGGCGGTTGAGACCTTGGGCGGCGAGTACGAGGCGTAGTCTTGGTCGATGACGGACTGGAGGACGGCGACCCACTGGGCGGCCATGTCGGGGGTGGGCGCGACGAGAGTGTAGGTCCTGCTGACCGTGACGAGCGTGAAGCACGAGCCGCGCGCGACGCCGAGCTTGCCCTCGAGCGAGGCGTCCGAGGTCGGGGCGACTTCGGAGGCCTCGGCCATGGGGATGACGCCCTTGGGCTTGGTCACACTTGTGACTGGCTCGTAGTACGAGAGCTTGATGTGCGAGATGGGCGTCGAGTCTGTGGGCACGATAAGAACAAACATGCGCTTCTTAAAGTTCTTGCGGACGCCGCCGCGCTTGTAAAGAAAGCCAATGTAGCGGGCGTTGCCGATAAACTGCGGAAGGACCGAGGCGACAGTTCGCGACTCTTCCTTGAGGCACTTCCACTTGTGCTTGTTCTTGGCGTCGAGGGCGAGAACGGCGCGCATCGAGTAAAACTTGCCGAGCATCCAGAAGGCTTTCTCGTGCGTGCAAAACTGAAAGGCGGCAAGGACGCGCGAGACCGAGTCCAGCATGGTCTCGAGGAGCTCGCGCGCGGCGGCGCCGCGGCCGATGGCGGCGGCGAGAGCCGGGGCGAGATCGAGCCACTCGCGGAAGACGCCGAGGTGGAGCGGAGTGCTCGGCGCGATGGAGACAAAGTACTTGAGGACGATGGCAAGAGCGTTGACACGCTGGACGCCGGGCTTGGCCTTGGAGGCCTTGGCAAAGAGGACGCGACCGTAGACAAAGCGGGTGCCAAAGCAGGCGCGGTCGTGGTCGATGATGCTCTCGAACGAGGCCTCTGCGGTGTCGAGGTGGCGGGCGACGTCGAGCTGACTCGACGCCATCGTCGACGCCATGTAGTGGAGAAAGCCATGATTGATGATCATGTCGACCGGGACCGGCTTGCTTGCCTCGCGAAGCTCTGCAAGCGAGCGCTCGATGGTGGCGGTGGCGGTGGCGACAAGGCCGGGCAGGTCGACCGATGCCACGTCGGCCTCGCGGTGCGAGGCGCGGAGCCGCTTAACCATAAAAGCTTTGTAGCCGAGGGCGGCGGCGAGGTTGTTGAGCGCAACGACGTTGTGCGGCTGGACGGCAACGACCTCGCCGTAGCGGATGGCAAGGTCGTCGAGCTTGGCAACCGACTCGATGTTGGTGTCGAGTGCCGGGAGGCTCTTGTGGTCGCGCGAGGTTGAGACAAGTGACTTGAGCAGCAGCGGCTTGGCCTCGATCGAGTTAGCGATGTCCTCGGTCTCTACGTCGTCCGGGTGGATGGTAATGCGCTTGATGGCGTGTGGCGAACGCGGCGGTGGCGCGGTCGGCAGCGCGGGCGCTGAGGCCATGCCGCTTGGCGCGGCGCCGAGTCGGGGAGGCGAGGCCGGGAGCGGCATCGACGGCGGGCGGGTGGACGGCTTCTCGGCGTGCTGCACATGCCACGCAAGGCCACCCAAGGAGTGCTCGGTCTGGCGAACCCAGTCCGGTTTGTCGTGGCTGGCGGTAAAGTCGAGCTCGTGCTCGGGACTGGCGATGAGCGGCTCAGGCTGCGCGGCGGCGGCGTCTGAGGAAGCCGCCGAGACTGCAGCGGCTTTGCGAGCCTGCTGGATGTGCCAGGGGACGTCGTTGTCGGCGGGCGGAGCGGGTGCGGGTGCAGGCGTGGGAGAAGAGGTAGTTGGGGAGGATTCGGCGGCAGCGGCTTTGCGAGCCTGCTGGATGTGCCAGGGGACGTCGTTGTCGGCGGGCGGGGCAGGAGTGGCCACGGGGGCAGCGGCGGCAGCAGCAGCAGCAGGAGACTGGGAGAGGCGCGAGTAGCCGGCGGGTGGCGGGGGCGGGAGGCGAGCGGCGGATGGCGAGACAAAGGCCGGCTGAGGATGCGGTGTGGGCGACGCCGAGGCTGTGATGACAGCGGCAGGCTGCGGCGTGGCCTGGATGGGCGTGGAGGCATGACTAACCACAGGTGGCGATGCGTACGAGGCAGCATGTCCCGGATACGACGCCATGGCCGCAGGCGAGGCCACCGGCCGTGCCGAGTTTGCCTGAGCCGCCCCAACCGGCACGTCGGTCGGCTGCGTAGCTGGAGCAGGATGTGTGCTAGCTGGCGAGGTGTGATCCGCAGCAGCCGGCGAGATGGGCGGGGCGGAAGCCGGCGAGATGGGCGGGGCGATGACAGCGACGGGAGCAACGGCAGTGGCGGCGACTGGGCGGACAGGGACAGCGCCTGGAGCGTTTGCAATGAGTGAGCGAGAGACGATGGATGGTCTTGGTGCGACATATGCCACCTTTTCTTGTGATTGTATGGCAGGAGGGTGACCATGGCCATACCCACCACCACCATGACCATGGCTACCACCTGGTCCATGGCCAGCCGTCAGTAGGGGCGCAGACGGGTCATGGGCGGCAGGGAACTGGGCATGCTCCTCCACAAGCGGCTTGGATGCACAGCAGCCCATGGTAGTGTAGGCGATGGAGAGTGCGGTGTGCCCGTTCCCCCTGTTTCCGTCTCTGTCTCCATGTCTCCTGTGGCTGTTACTGCTCTGGGGGCCGAGCCCGTCCAACACATGCGCTGACTTGACTCGGGCGGAGGGGGTGGGGGGGGGGGGGGGGGGG
>NW_013657624.1:170210-194092 GCF_000142905.1 Thecamonas trahens ATCC 50062
CTCAAGGCGATTCCCGCTCTCTAGCTTGATCTAGCACCATGATGGCTGCTTGATCGCTAGTTGGTGCTTGCATGTTAGCTGGGTGCTGGCTTGGCGATAGGTGCATGCTGCATGAGTGACAGCTGGTTGATGGCTAGGTGATGGCTGGGTGATGGCTGGGTGGTGGCTTGGTGATGGCTGGATGATGGCTGGGTGGTGGCTGGGTGATGGCTGGGTGATGGCTGGGTGATGGCTGGGTGATGGCTGGGTGATGGCTGGGTGATGGCTGGGTGATGGCTGGGTGATGGCTGGGTGGTGGCTGGGTGATGGCTGGGTGATGGCTGGGTGATGGCTGGGTGGTGGCTGGGTGATGGCTGGGTGGTGGTCGACTGCCAGCCTGTGGACCCCTCCCCTCCCTGCTCCCCTCGGACAGCAGACAGGGACATAGGACATAGAGAGCAGACAGACTTGACTCGGCGCAGCAAAAGCAACAACATGGCAGCAACTACGGTAGTGTCTGCCCCGGGCAAGGTCCTTCTCACCGGTGGCTACCTCGTCCTTGAGCGCCCGCACACGGGCATGACTGCTGGCGTCTCGGCCCGCTTCTACGTCTCAGCCACCACCACCACCGCCGCCACCACCGCGGCAGACTCGACGGCGACGACGGCTGCCGATGGCTGGACGACAAACTTTGTGGTTCGCTCGCCGCAATTTGGCGAAGTGCGCCGATACGCGTGGCAGAGCCTCGGGTTGGGCAAGTACCAATTTTCGCGCGCAGACGGCGATGGCGATGGCGATGGCGATGATGGCTCCCCTGGGCCGAACCCTTATGTGGGGACGGCGCTGGCGTACGCGCTCGGTTATGTGTGCTGTGGGGCGGACGGGGTGACCGAGGCGGCGCGGGAGCGGCTGGCAGGCATGGGCGAGGTCGAGCTTGTGCTCGTGGGCGACAACGACTTTTACTCGCAGCGGGAACTGCTGCATGATCGTGGCCTGCCACTGACGGCGGACTCGCTGGCGGCGCTGCCGCCGTTCCTGGCTCTGGACCTGAGCAAGGATCTAGTGAAGACCGGCCTCGGCTCGTCGGCGGCGCTGATCACGGCGCTGGTGGCGGCAGTGCTGGAGCACACGGGCGCGCTGGCGCTGCCGCGGATTGTGTCTGCAGACGTGCACGCGCCTGCCGAGCCGCCTGCAGGAGCCGACGCCACTGCGGTGCGGGCCGCCAAGGACCGGGTGCACTACCTGGCCCAGGCTGCGCACTGCGCCGCGCAAGGCAAGATCGGCTCGGGCTTTGACGTCTCGTCGGCCACCTACGGCTCGCAAAAGTACACGCGGTTCTCGCCGGAGCGGCTGGCGGGCCTCTCCGAGGCTCTGGGCGAGGCCGGATGTGGTGGTGCGGGTGCGGCGTGGCTCGGCGTCTACGACGCGGGCATCTTTGCCAACCACGGCCCGGCGCTCGACGCCGTGGTCGAACCGTGGACACTGCCGCAGCACATGCACCTCGTGCTCGGCGACTGCGGCGTCGGATCCAAGACGCCCGGTATGGTCCGGCGTATCCTGGCGTGGCGTGACGGCGATGACGGGGGCGCGGCTCGCCAGGTGTGGGACGCACTCGGCGCCGCGAACGCGGCGGTGGAGGGGACGCTGGGCGAGCTGGCAGCGGCTGCCACCGCTTCGCCGCAGGCCTACGACGCGCTCGTTGCCCATGCGGCCGCACAGCCACTGGCGGCATGGGCGGCCGACGGCAGCGACGTCGGCGGTGAGGCTGCGCCGCTGGCGCTGCTTGCGCTCCGGTTGCGGAGCGAGTTCCAGGCTGTGCGGGCGCTGCTGCGCGAGGTGACCGAGGCAACGGGCGTGCCAGTCGAGCCGCCGGCACAGACGGCGCTCATCGACGCTACCATGGCACAGCCCGGCGTGCTCTTTGCCGGCGTGCCTGGCGCCGGCGGCTTTGACGCCGTTTTTGCTCTTGTCCTCGGTGATGCCACCCGGCGCACCATGGAAGACGCCTGGGCCCGCGGCGGTTTTAACGTCTGCCCGCTTGTCCTCGACGAGGATGCCCGCGGCGGCGTTGCCCGCGACATGCAATCCACCGCCGCCGCCGCGGTCGCCGCCGCCGCCGCCGGCACCAACATCCTCGCTCCGCTCGGCGCTGTCTCGCGGCTGTGAGCAGTATAGCTACGTCCTGTGAGGACTTGCGAAGCTGGGCGTTTATCAGTGCCGCGCCTCTTGAATGACCCGTCACCGCCGCGCGCTCACACCTTTACAGTACGGAATGGACGTATTTGTCCATCGCGCAAGCCGCGCTCCGCGACGCTCCACAGACGTCGCAGCGTCCATCAATCGCGGTAAAAGAGTAGTACACTGTGTTTATGGCTGCTGTGGCCACTGGTGGGCTGCAACAGAACACTGGCGGCGATGCAGAGATGGACGCCGCGCGCGGCGCAAACGGTCCGCGGCCGCGATCGCTTACCATGAAGCTTCCGGCAGGCGAGGCAGCCGCATCGCAGAGCGGCTTGTTGGGGATAGTGGTGATGACGCGCAGCCGCTGCAGAGGAACGATTCCGCTTGCGCGACGTCGTTGAGTCTGGAAGACGAGAGCAGTTTGCCAGGAAACGGCACTCGATCGAGTCCTACCACGCGAGAACAGCGAGATCGTCGCCCACGTCGCACACAACGGCGTCGCCGGGACGAGCGTCGAGCCGCAGGCCAAGCAGGCGTCGCGCAGCGTCGGCCAGTGACCTGAAAGTCAAGCATCATCGAGTTGTTCACTTTGGGACGAGCGACAACGCGTCCGAAAGATCGTAGCGTTAAGGGTTACGCGGCGAGAGGCGCAGCAGCTGCAGGCGCGGGTGCGTCAAACGGTGCAAGAGCCTTGCGAGTGCGGCGATCCCAGACAATGGTCCCGTTGCGCGAAAAGTAGCGGATGCGATGCGAGGGGATGGAGCCGAGGCCGTGGTCGAGACCCTCGTCCCACTGCTGAAGCGTCACCTCCTGGATGCCGGTGAACCGGTCCTCGTAGCCGAGGATCCAGGCGTCATCACTGAGCGCCGCGTCCCACCGGATGCGGGCGATGACGTCAAGTGCAGGGATCATGCGCACCTTCTTCGGCGCGGCGTCGGTGGCATTCTCAGCCGCCGCCGCCTGGCGCGCCGCGTTGCGCTTGGCCTGGCGCGCACGCTCACGCGCACGCGCACGCTGCTTCTTCCGCTCGCGCTTGGACATGGTCTTCTCGGGAAAGAGCTCAGCGTAGATCGCTGCAGGGTCCGACATGAGTAGATGTGCTTGCTGCTCTGGTGCTCGCTGTCGTAGTCGACAGTGATCGTGTGGAGCAAATCAAAACGGTGGAGATCATGCTGTGCGTCGCGCGGTTTTGTGGTGCTCTGGCTGCCGTCTCGAATGGAAAGGCGCTGCCTCCACCGAAAAAGAAGAACTCCTGTGCCGAACCGAATGGAAAGAAGCCTCGCCCTGCTCCGGTAGCAGCGTTGGCGAGCGAATTGACCAACAAACGGAAGAAGCGCGCGCTTTCGGCAGCAAGTTCGGCAGACTCAAGCCGGAGCCATACCTCACTCCACGCCGTAGCTCCAGCCAGCGGACGTCAGACTTTGACCAACCGCTCCGGATCCCGTCTACCTGTTGCGCGTGTGCACATTGGCTGTGCATCTCTTGCCCAACCCGTCGCCTACGGCTGCATCGTCTACCGCCCACGCGTGTGGAACGAGCTTTTTCAGGAACACCTGAAAGTTGAGCGCGACATGGCTCACGAACCTTCGAATGGAACAACGCCCTCGCCCGCCTCCGCCTCGCCCAAGGCGGATGGTTCCTCCAGTGATGAATGGATTCAAGTTGAGGCCACCGAGGCCGAGCTTGGGCAGCAGCAGGAGGTGGTGAGCGAGTCGAGCTCATGGTGGTGGCCGTCGTTGCTGCCGAACCCGGCGGCGCTCTTTGCTGCTCCGCCACAGGCTGCCTTGGCTGACGAGGTCTATGATGACGATGATGACGATGATGACGATGATGACGATGACGACGATGACGGCAACGAGAACCATGCTCCCGTTGATGGTGGCGATGGCAGCGAGGTAGCGTCGGTGGCCTCGGCTGGCTCGTCGTCGATTTCGTTTGTGGTCGTCGAGCACCGCGAGTACGACGTCAACGCCGTCCACTTTCCGGCGACGCTCATGCGGTCCGACTCGGGCTCGGGCTCGGGCTCGGGCTCAGGCTCAGGCTCGGGCTTAGGCATGGGCTATGGAGCCGCGGCCGCGGCCGCGGCCGAGACAGCCGTTGGGGCGGATGCTTCGCGCGGCGATGCCGAGGCAGAGCAGGCCGTGGTGGTCATGCCCAATGCCGAGATGGCGGCGCTGGTCGAGCGCAAACTGGAGCTGCTGGCGCAGAACCAGCGGGCGCTGTCGCCGCGAGAGCAAAAGGCGCAAACGCGGGCAGCGCTGGCGCAGGGCAACGCAGTGGCAACCCGCGGGGCGCGCAAGGGAGTGCGGGCGCGGGCCCGGCACAAGAACCCGCGCCGGCCGCGGCAGGCGTGCACGACACGCCGGCGGACATGAGGCCGGCGGCAGGTGTAGGCATGAACGTTTACGATGCAGCAGGCGGCGTCGACGCCTTTTGCAGCATGTACAGATAGACCGGGGCCTCGTTGTCGCCGATGGCGTCGTTGGACGACTTGCAGGCGTCGACAATGTCGTCGGCAATCTTGGTGACCTCAAAGCCGAGCTCTGCGGCGCGGACAAAGAAGGCCGCCTCGCCCTCGGGGTTGCGCTCAGCAAAGCAGATGTGAATAAGGGTCTCACTGCCGGCGAGATGGCGTAGCGAGGCGAGGAGGGCTTCGTGGAAGTAGCCATTGTACACGCACTCGCAGACGACAATGTGGGCCGGGACCGGCTTGCCGTCGGCGGCCTCGCTCGATGTGTGCGACCACTCTTCGGGCGCGCGCCAATCTAGCGGAGCGACGGTACAGACGTCGGCGACGCCGTTTGCGGCCACGTTGGCGTCGAGGACGGCCATGACCTTTGGCGCATCGATGTCGGTGAGGTAGACCTGGTCGAGGACTCTGTCCGACTCGGCCACGTCTCCACCTGCGAGGTACTTTGCCATAAAGAGGCCAACAAAGCCCGTGCCTGCGCCGAGCTCGACAACGGTGCCTTTGGCGAGCTCGAGGCAAGCTCCACCAGGCTTGCCCAGGCCATGACGCAGCATGTACCGGCACTGGACGAGGACGGCCTGCCACACCACCGTCGCCACGCCGCCCGAGTCGTCCTCGTGGATGACCAGCTCGTGCGAGTCATCAATGGCGTACGTCACCGTCCGCTCAGGTGCCACTTCATGCGTGAGCGAGAGCGTGTGTGATTGAAGGTCCTTGAGGAGTGCCCGGGGGTCCATGCTGGAGAGCGTGCGAGTGTGTGAAGTGCTGCCGCCTGCCCGTCCCGTGCCGAAACAGACAAACGGTCGGCGGGCGGCTCAACGATGGTGAGCAACGGCGAAGGATTGACGCTGGAGGCAGGAGGAGCCTGCAACAGCAGGTGGGCGATGGTGAACGATGGTGGGTGATTGGTGATTGGAGCTAGTGGCCGGCCAGGTTGACAGACGCAACTCGGCGGGCATTCGCTGGGTGGTGTCGAGATACCCCGCAGCGTCATGTGCATGCATGGCGGTGGCAGGGGGGTGGCTTCGGCGCTGTCGAGCAGATACCGTTGACTGCCGTTGACCTCGTCCGCATAGCCACGTAGCCAATTTACGTACCAGAAAGCGGTCGAGGAGCAACAGCTAGACAGGAGCAGATGGCGGTGTACACCCCCCCCCCCAACCCACATCCCTGGAGTGTGTCAGGTGCGTGTGAGTCGTTTGGAGGCACAAGCGACATGAGCATGGTCGGTTGACAGGTAGCATTATCCCGCTTGTCACGCAAACGGTTCTCCGCTCGGACGAAAACCGCGACCCACCGAGGACCACAGCGGACCTGCCAGCCACTTCTCTCCCAGCCATGGTGCGCGCATTGTTCCCACCGAGGTTGTTTGCCCTTCTCCAGGGCGGAGAGCACGATGATATCGTCCATTGGACAGATGACGGCAAGTCGTACGTTGTATTCGGACAGGCCTCATGAGAATCCGTCCATGTCGTCGTATGGCCGAACAAGGGGTGGCCCAATTTTTTGGCCACGCGGCCACCCCCCTTGCTCCCCCCCCACAGACACAGAGCCAATATCATCCTGTCAATGCACATGCCAGCGTTGCTACTGGTGTCCCCATACCATGCCCTCCCCCATAGCCATGGCGCCCTCGGCATGCGCACTCTTGGCTCCGCAGTCAATAACCGAAGCGGTCAGATTGGGGCACGCTGACCCTTCGCGAAGGTTTGCCTCGCACTCGGCCCGCAGCGTCACTGTTCGGTCTCTCGGTCGCAAACCCACCACCCTCTGCCGGCTACGGTCAGACCAAGCGATACTAGGCATAGTCATGAAGCACCATGTGTCTTTGTTTGGTGCGCATTTGGCACTGTGGCCTCTGTTGGCGCCACTCCACCGCCCTTGGGGAAGGCATAGTCACACGAAGCGTCAAAGTTCCGCACGTGTGATCGACTTGCTGCGGGCATTAATTGGAGGTAATTGCCCGCACGTGTGATTATTTTTTTGGCCCTCCTCCTCCTCCCCCCCTCTCCCCTCTCCCCACTCACCCATCAACCGTCCTCGTCCGATGCAGCTTTGTTATCGAGAAGCTAACCGAGTTTTGTGAGGTTGTCCTCCCGTCGGTCTTTCGGCACAACAACTTCTCGTCCTTCCTCCGTCAGCTCTCGTTCTACTCATTCCGGCGCGAGGCGAACAACACATACTCGCATCCGCACTTTTTCCGCGATGGCGCAGCCGAGCTGGCCAATGTCAAGCGCAAGGCCTTTGACAAGAAGAGCAGCAAGAAGCGAAACAAGGCCCGCGACGAGCAGGCTAAAGAGATCGAGATGATGCAAGCCAAGCAGCAGGAGCTCGAGGCCGAGATCGCCAACCTCAAGAAACAGCTGGCCCATTCCCAGGTGAGCACGAGCACAACGGCCAGGGCGACCAACTCGGACACCGTCACTGCGCTTCACGACTCGAACAAGGTCATGTGGAGCGAGATCCGCAAGCTGCAGAAGGAATCGGCGCTGATGCGGTCGGTGGCGGTCGTCACCGCCACCTTTCTTGCTGCTGTGTTCAAGGGCCAGAACCCGCTCCGTGCCGCAGTCACCGCCGGTGAAGTCGCCATGGGGAGAAACTCGAGTGCGTTGCTCTCGCCGCGGACTGGTGCTGCCCTCGCCAGCAATTCGATGGTGTCACTCCCACTGACTTCAGCCATCTCCTCGCTCGTCGACTCGATCCTCCCGTCCGAGTCGAGTAAGAACTCGTCAGACCGCATGGCGACGGCAAAGGGCTCGTCCATCGACGAGCTCGATGACTCGCCGCAGCTGGAGAACGAGATGTCAGTGCCTAAGGCCGGCACGGGCTCATCCGAGTCGTCTTCACCCGGCGGGCCGTCGCCCACCGGCAAGCACGACGCCGACAACGAATTGGACCTCGTAGTCGACGTCGGGATGCCTAGCCCATCCCGTGACGCGAAGACTCCGATCTCGTTGCCGTCTGCCATGGCGCCACCGCCGTCAACCTCGGATTCGTTGCTCTCTGATGACGTGGCCGAGCTGCTGACCTCGGACGTTATGAACATGGTGGTTGCTGATCCTGCTGCGCTCGCCACCCTCTCGCCGTTTATCCAGACGCCGGCGCTGTTTGGCGATTCCAACCTTTCCGGTCTCTCGCCGATTGAGCTCGGCGACCCGCTCGCTGGTGCCGCGCCGGGCGCGATGCTGCCGGCCGACGGCAACGCACCGCTATCGCTTCCATCGCCGTCGGTGCTGGGCACCATGTCCAACAGCGTGCCTTTCATGTCGCCGCCCTCGACCGGAGGTGTCTCACACGTGCGGCCGCCGGCCGATAACGAGCCGCCGGCCAAGCGAGCCAAGGCGCTCAACGCCGAAGCTGTCACCCGCGACAAGCACTCCTCCTCGCAGTGGAGCCAGCTCCAACAGGAGGCTATTGTGCGGCTGACCAACCACCTCCTCACCAAGATCGCCGACGAGATCGAGAACCGCGGCGGGGTCCGCGGCGTCGTTGGCCCGGGCGACGCCGGCGTCATTACTCCGGACATGCTCCGCTCCATCCCAAACTCGCAAGAGTTCTCGAGCTGCATGACCGACCGGCCGCTCGCCTTCCTCCTGTCCATTATCACATGGCTCGGCACTTTTCTCAAGCAGTAAGCTCGCTTGGCGCGAGGTCTACGCTCCGCAACAGGCTACAAGGAGGTGGCCACTCTATATTTGTAAACACCCGCTCCAATGATCACTTTCGAGGCGAGAGCGAGGTCTTGCACGCGTTCAGCACGCGTTGCCGCTCCTCGTATCGCGCCTGCAGCGCCGCAAGCATGGCGCCCGATCGTGGCGGCTCGGACTGTGCCGGTAGAGGAGCCGTCGTCGCCAGCGCCGGCGCCGGCGATGGCGCCGGCGCCCTCCGTGGGCTCGCCTCGCCCTCGATGGCGCGCACTTCTTCCAACCGCGCCACTCGACCCTCGACCATGGACACGCGGGCAAGCACGTTGTCCAGTGCCGAGTCGACCCGCTGCTCCAGCTGGCCGAACCGGTCGGAAAGGCTATCAACGTGCCCTACAAGCGTCGCCAGCAGCCGCTGGACCGAGTACCGGTCGGTGCCCGCATCGGCAGCGTCCGGATCGGCGGTGCCCGCTTCGGGCGGCGGGGATGGTGGGACTTCTTGGAGCCGCGGCGGGGTGACGGGAGTGGGTGGCGGCGCCTGCCGCGGGGCCACGGGCTCGTCGCCCGCCACCTGTAGCTCGACGCTGGCGAACGCTGCCCGTGCTGCGACCTCGGACCCATGGCCTGTAGTCGCCTCATGGCGCGTGGCGTGAGCAACGACCTCGGCAGCCGGCAGCGGAGGATAAGCAATGGCATCCGGATGCGGATCAGCAGATCGAGCCAGCTCCGGAGCAGCGACGATGCGCCGACGACGCGGCTGGCGGAGCTTTGTCAACGGTAGCTCGCCGGCGTCTCTTGCAAGATCAGCGTCCATCTGGACAATGGCATCAAGGATGGCGCGAAGGAAGAGCAGCTTGTGCTCTACAAAGCCCGGCGCAAAAAACTGTGCCGCAGAGAGCCGAGGCCGAATGCCCAAGAGACTCCGTCCGAGCTTGAAGAGTGCGTCCAAAAAGGCGCCAAGGCGCCGTCGGTCAATCCGCCCAACACAAATCCATCGTTGGCCAGCTTTCGCGTCACACGTGGTGACCATCTGGTGAGCACGTGTCCCAAGATAGGCAGCACCACCGCAGGCGAGCCACTCGCCAGCCCTCCGCCATCATCACCGCCACCGCTACCGCCACCGCCACCGCCACCGCCGCCGCCGCCGCTGCTGCCACTGCCACTGCCACCGCCGCCGGTGGAGGAGAGAGGGATGGGGATGCCCAGTCGGTGCAGCTGCCGGTGGATGACCCTCACGTGGTTCTCCACGTCACCAGTCGCTTCAAGCTCATGGGTCGTCATGGTCGTGAGAGGTGGTCCGAGACGTGGTCGTGGTCGCGGTCGTGGTGCTGGCGGGTGGGCCAATCGGGCAGGCTGTCAGCCGACGAACCGACGAGCCGAAGAACCGACAGACCGATCGACTGGCCGACCGATCGGCCAACCGACGCACCGACCGATCGATTGACAGGTAGATAACTCGCTGGAGGAATTGGCAGAGGGACTGGAAGATGGAGGGGCGGAGAGGTTGAGAAGTGGGTTGAGCGGCGGGAGACGGGGAGCTATCGAGTTGGCGTCGGCTCATCGGGCGGCCGGCAAGGTATAGTGCACCACTTGCTGATGGACAACGTGATGCGCCCACGATTGGGTAGATCTATGATCTGGATGGGTGTGTGCACTACTTGGATGCGATCTGAGTGCCGACCACCGCCCAATCATCAGTGCAGACAAGTCCCAGCTGGTCATGCCTGCAATCATGAACGCGATCACTGATCAAAAATACGACGCAACCGGCCAAGCCATCGCGCTGTCTTCCTCCCTCCCTCTCTCCGCGACACGCCACCTACATCGCCCTCCTTCCTCATCTACTACGTCCTCCTTCTCTGCCCTCAACACTCCAGATATCCTCTCCTACTCTAGCTGCATGCGTACGAGGACTTCAGGGTACCTTCAAAAACCCCCCCCAACCGTTGGCGCCAAAAAAAATGGCGCGGAAAGTGGTGTGAACAAGCGACAGACGACGGATTCAAAGGGTTTTGATTTTGGCGCCGGAGTTTGGCTAAGACGGGGGGGGAGGGGGGGATGGGTGTAGGTACGGGCATTACGAGCATTGGGGCACACGACTCTCTCACTCACCACATCAAGGAGGAGCACTGTCGTGTGGTATGTCCCTCACGATGCTTGGTATCGGACGGACTGTGGCGTACCACTCGCCTGACCCGCTCTCCACCTCATCCTCTCCTTCCGTGTCGTACAAGGCGTTGTCGGTCAGCCAGCCGGACTCGCACCCAAAGCCGGAGGCGGAGCTGGGCCGGAGCCAGAGCTGGAGCTGGAGCTGGGGCAGGCACAGGCACAAACACAGGCACAGGCACAAGCACAGGAGCTGGGGCTGGGGCTGGGGCTGGCTTGGGATCGATGGGAGCAACGGGCGGACGGACCGAGTACTCTGCGCGGGCACGGTGGAACGCACTGGTGGACGGAGATGACATGGATCGGTTCATGGTGGTGACGGAGAATGATGCGCCGATGAGTTTGGAGGCAGAGACACGACCGCTCGTCACTCGCTCGCAGCTGGCAGCTCATTCAAAAGCTGTCCAGGCAGAGTCGGATGCAAAGGCAAGGTCGGCGAACAAGTCTGCTGCGGGGGCTGGAGGTGGTGTGGCGGTCGATGGTCGTACGCCGGCGTCAAGCTCAAGAGCAGAAGCGGGAAAGAGTGCAGAGGTGACAGCTGTCTCGCCGTTGGTGGCAGCTGTGGTTGAAGCAAAGGCGGGGCAGGTCGATGGCCACGACGCCGATGTGGCAGGCAAGCATCTGGTGGACGAGGTGCCGGAGGAGATGCGGATTCTGTTCACGCCGCCCGGACAGGGCGGGGCAGAGCCGTTTATTGTCGCCAGGTTGGCGTGGTATGCGCAGGCCAGGATGCTCGAGGTGACGCCAGGCTTTGGCGTGGCGCGCGAGGTGCTTGTGGGCAACGAGCGGTACGTGGTCGAGGTGACCAACGCTTCGGCCAGCGCGATGGGCGCGGACGAAGTGATCGAGCAGTACAAGGCGGCACAGGCCGAGGCGGCGGATGATGAGACGCGGCACAACGCGGCGGTGGGCCGGTTCTTCGAGCCGTCGCCACCGGCGTCGCACGTGTTGTACGTGGTGACGGGCGAGATTGTGTCGGGCGCCGAGTTTACCGGCGAGGCGCTGTACGTGCAGTACGCGTTCGAGGTCGACGACTCGTGCTGGAGCGCCCGCCCGCTGCAGGCCGGGTCGGGCCGGGGCGGCAAGCCCGTGCTGGAGGGAGTGACCCAGCTGGCGCAGGTTCGGCGGGTGAGTGCGGCCGCTGCCGGGCTGCCTGACGGGCGGTCGACGCAGGCAACCATTCCTACAGCCATGTTTGGCCTCCCGCTCGAGGCGCAGTTTGAGTGGCGCCCACCGGCGGCGCGGCTCGGGCCCGACGGCGAGCCGCTCTCGCCGGACGACCACACCGAGGTGCCGGCCATGCCGCGGCTGCTGCTCAAGGTCGCGTCCTACGACTGGTGGGAGCGTAACCGGCTCGAGGGCTACGCACACGTCGACCTCCCTGCGCGGCCGGGACACTACATGCTCGAGGTTCCGACGTGGAAGCCTGCACTGTCGGTCCGGCAGCAGCTGCAGTCGTACTTTATCGGCGGCTCGCCCGAGCTCGCCGAGTTTGGCCACGCCGCAGTCCCGTCGAGCCATGAGGCTGGGACCCCGCTCAACAAGCTCGGATTCGAGACCGAGTCTTCCGGCTCGCTCAAGATCCGTCTCAACGTGGTGCGCCGGTCGGCGTCTGTGCCAGGCTACACCGAGTGGGCTGCTCCCAACTACGGCCGCGAGGCCCAGAAGCCCGGCGCCGCCATCTCGCCGCTTGCCCGCATCGGGGCCTTCTCCAGCCGGCCTGCCTCATCGCACTACGCCTCGCTCCTCAACTCCAAGACGTGGAAGGAGATGAAGCGGGAGCGCGAGGCCGCCAAGAAGATTCTCTAGTAGTGAACGCTGTTCCCTTCCTCAATGCGCCCTCTGCGCGCCGTCTGTGTTTGCGCTCCTACTTTGAGCCGTGCGCCGAGTGACGCTTCCGCGGGATGAGCTTTGGTGTGTGCGCCCACCTGACTCCCGCACGAGTACAGGCAGCATGATTTGGCGAGGAGGGCGTGTCCATGTATTCGACCACAGCGCCTACGGTCTCGCCACTCTCCTTCTCCTTCTCCTTGTACTCCTCGCCACTGCCAGCTCTGCCCAGTGGTCGCCCTCGCCCTCGACAAACACACCGCTTGCTCCGTCGTCGGTGGCTCTGGAACAGGTTGGCCCGGTGACTGTCCCGGCGTTAGGGGGTTCGTTCTGGACTACTTTTTTTGAACTCGATGACGCTCTCGCCCGTTACGTCCTTAGAGTCCAGCGGGTCGACAAGGACGGCATGCGGATGAACGGGAAGACGGGAACGCTGCTCGCGGCAGAGGACCAAGGCCCGGCGCTCTGGGGCTACGACACCAAGTCTGAGGCGGGCGGCGCCGTTGTCGTCGCTTTTAACGATCGTCGCCATCGCGGTGACCAGGATGATGCTGTGCGGCCTAGCAACGGTGTTGATGATGCTGGCGATGACAGCTCGGCTCGTGTTGAGGCGCACAAGTACGAGAACGTGGTGCTGACCCGGCTGGAGGCCAACGGAACGACGCCGTGGGGCCGATACGGCCTGTTGCTGTCGGACAACGACGACTTTGAGCCGCAGCCGAGGGTGGTGCAGCGGGCTGACGGCGCCGATGAGTGGATGGTGGTCTGGCCGCACTTTCAGCGTAACGGGCACGAGCATACCTGTATCCGCGCGCAGCGGATTTCCGCCGGCGGTGCCATGGGCTGGCCCTTTGGCGGCGTGTGCGTGTACGCCAACTCGCCCGAGGAGCCCGGCATGCTCTCGGTCGTCGCCGGCATGGCTAACGACGGGCAGCCGATGTTTGTGGTGGCGTGGATGAAGGATACCCGTCGGCACAAGGACCACTGGCTCCAGATGGCGGCCTACGACTGGAAGAGCGGCAAGCCGCTCTGGGGCGACGCGCCCATCACCATCTACTCGGCGAGTCAAATGGCGTCAGGCGTGTACCCGCAGCTCCGTATCGGGCCGGCGTCCGAGGTGGTCCTCGCATGGTTTGTCACTACTCCGCACAACACCTTTGAGGCGTTCTGGCAGATGGTCGACGCGTCGGGCAAGGTGCTCTTCACTCCCGGCGGCGTGCCTGTCGCCGACTCTTCGGCGCTGTCGTACTTGGTGCCGATCCCGGCCTACGATTCCGAGCGCGGCGTGGTGTACGTGGTGTACATGGCGGCAACGCATGCACAGGACGAGCGCGGCATCTATGTCTCGGCCTTTAACGTCACGGACGGCGGCAAGCCACTGTCGTCGGGCCCGTGGTCGCCGGCTGGCTGGCCCATCGTCCCGCTCGCGCCCACCACCCAGGTCAACGCCGACCAGCCGCTGCTGACCACCTATCCATCGGGCTCGACGCTCCTCCTCGGATACTCGACCGGCCACCCGTACAACACGCTCCGCTTGCTGCGGATCGGCGACGCTCATAGCGACGCGACCATCGTGTGGAACGCCACGGTCTCGGACGCTTCCTCGTCAAAGTACGCTGTGACCATCGCGACGCCACTCGGTGAGATCGGCGAGGTCCCCATCGTGATGACGTGGGACGACAACCGCGGAGCGCAGTGGGATGTGTTTGGTCAGGGCGTGACCGCAGACGGCCAGCTCGGCCCGCCGCAGTAGCCGATAAATCGTGCAGTTTTCAGTCGAGAGTTGTTGGTCGGTGGTCGAGGCGCAGGTGATTGGGGGATGACGGCGGTCGGTGGTCGAGGCGCAGGTGATCGGCTTGTCGGGCTACCGTCGCGAGGCCGAATCGCCGCTCACATCGACTCGCCGAGTCTCCAGGGATTGGAGGCGGCGGGCAACGGCTACCCACACCGCACCATACCACCGACCGGGACGCGTTGAGCATGTCTGCCAGAGGCGCACTGTGTGAGTCTGCCAGCCCGGCGAGCCCCAGTTCGTGCGGCAGCAGTAGCGGCGACGACAACAGCGGCAGCGCTCGCTGTGGCTCGGGCTCGGACTCACTCGCAGCGGCAGCGCTCGTCGACTGTCTTCGCTTTGAGGTATTTGGCAAAGTGCAGGGCGTTTTTTCCGAAAGTGGACGAAAAAGACAGCCGATGCGCTGGGCCTTGTCGGCTGGTGTAGGAACAGGACGACGCGGAGGACGGTGGTTGGTGAGGTTCAAGGAGATGCCGAGGCTGTGGAGAAGATGTACGTGTCAGAATTAGCTCGATACGCCCCCATGTTACTTGCCATCTACCTGCACCAGACTGCTTGTGGTGTCCATCGCACTCACCTGCTTTCCCGACTTGATTGTCTTGCAGGGCTCGCTGGCTGGCGACCAAGGGCTCGCCCAAGTCGCGGATCGAGTCGTGCACGCAGAAGCGGTACCGCAAGCGCGGGGCAGCTGACTTTGGCGAGTTTACCATTGTGCGCAAGTGAGTGACAGTCACGGCCCTTGCTGGATGTGCAGGAGCGGCGTGGTGTCGACGATGACCCGCTTGACCTGTTCGAGATGATCGCCGAGGACAGCGTTGCCAAGGGCGATGCCGACGCCACAGCGTGCGCGCGCGACGAGCTCTGGATCATCGACGCGGATGGCAAGCTGCATAGCGGTCTCGTAGTAGTGCTGGGCCTCGTCGTACATGCCCTGGTCGTTGACGTATTGGCCGAGGTCGGCGTAGGTCTTGGCTGCGGCCTGGCGGTCGGCGTCGGCGAGGAGGTCTGCGGCGCCGGCGTAGTAGCGGATGGCCGACTCGACGTCCGAGATGGCGGCAAAGAGGTCGCCGAGCTGAGAGTATGCGGTCGCCTTTTCGTGCACGTCGCCGAGCGCGTCAGCGAGCTCGACCCTGCGCTGGATGAAGCGCACACCCTCTTCGGGCGACGAGAGGCGGCCGAGGGCGGCGCCGAGCTGGCCGGCGGCCATTGCCTCGCCTGACGGGTCGCGGAGGGATGTGGCGAGCTCGAGAGCGCGCTCGTAGTGCTGGATAGCGAGGTCGTCTTGTCCGAGTGCAGTGTAACAGAGGCCCATGTTGTGCTGCGCAATAAACTGGCCGGCCTCGTCGGCGATCTCGGCATGCTTGGCGTGGCAGAGCAGGGCGAGCTTGTAGTTCTCGCCGCCGAGGACCTGGTAGTCGACGCCCATGTGGTTGTAGGCAAGCGCCTCGCCGAGCACGTCGCCGGCGCGGTGGCACGCGGCGAGATACTTGCGATAGCACTCGAGCGCCTTTTCGTACTGCGCCTCGTTGTCGTAGAGGATGCCCTGCGAAAAGTACGACTTGGCCTCGTTGCCGGAGAGCCCGGCCCGGAGCGAGGAGTCGGCGAGCACTGCATGGTCCTTGAGCGAAGTGCGGACGGTGATGGCCACGCGTTTGGGCACGGCAGCGTTGGTGCTTGCGCTGGCGCTGCCGCCTACGCTGGCGCTGCCGCCTGCGCTCCGCATTCCGCCCGACCCTGCCGGCGAGGCTGGCCCGGCGGAGAGGGCGAGGCCGGCGGTGGCGGTCTCGCCGCTCTTGCCGGCCGGCAGCAGCGGCAGTGGATCAAGTCTGGGCGGCACCTCCCTCCGTCGCCTCAGCGGCGACCTCGCGGGCTTGCCCTTGCTCCTCCGCACCTCGTCCGCCATGCCCAGCAGCAGCGCGGCGATGTCCTTCTCGCCGCGGGGACCCTCGCCATCGGCGTTGTCGCCGGCGCCAGCGCCGCCCCGCTGTGGGCTCTGCCTGCTGGCCCGCCCGGACCGCGATGGCGAAGCGCGCCGCGGCGGCGACGAGCCACCGCCAGCACCCACGCCTGGCATCGCCGCCATGGCCGATGCCGCCGAGTTCAGCGCCGACGGCGGGCCGCGGACGTCGCCCTGCGGGTGCAGCCGGATCGTCTCGTCCTCGAGCGACGGATCCCAGTGTGAGGTGCCCATGGCGCGGATGGTGTTGGTCGGGCGAAGATGGGCGTCCTGCGGAGCTTCGACATCGGCCTCGGAGCCCATCAGCGTTGACCGGCGTGTGGCGGGCGTGAGCGACGAGTACGCCGCGTTGAACGCGAGCGAGCCGCTCGGAACCTCTTCCTCTCCCACCCCTCTTGATCCTGTGGACGGGCCGGGCCAAGGCGGTGCGGATGACAGGCAAGGCCACAACGGGCGATGCGACCGAGTCCGCGAACCATGCCGTTGGCGGCAAGCCGCGAGGAGGAGGATGGCCATAGGGCGTGCGGATCGAGTCAATTTCGTGGTGCCACCACCATTGCATGCAACGATATTTCAATGTGAGTGACAATGGCTATACCCACGACCACAGGTACCATGACGAGGTCCATCCTCCCCTCCCCTGTCCCCTCCCCTGTCCCCTCCCCTGTCCCCTCCCCTGTTCCCCCCCCCCCCTCCCCGAGCACGTCGACATGGCCCGACTCTTGTCCGTACCGCGTGTGACCTTGCGGACATGGTACAGGCCCTCTGCAGCCTCTGCATGGCGGAATAGATGGACAAAGTTGGCAAGAGGGGAGCTCATTCCTCCCGTTGCTCTCCCGCTTCCGTCCTCTCACGTCGGCAAAGAAGAGTGTCACCGCCGTTGGTCCGTTGCCGCTCACTGTCTGCCCGCCCGCCACTCGCCGCACCACCAACGATAATTTCAACAACAAATGATCGTAACGAATGATCACATGGCAACGATCACCACCAACAATCACCACCAACAATCACCCCCACAACGATCACCACCAACAATCACCCCCACAACGATCACCACCACCACCACCATCACCAACCACCAACGATCATCCCAACGATAAAACAATCGTTTGACTGACAAATGATCGTAACGAATGATCACATGGCAACGATCACCACCAACGATCACCACCAACAATCACCCCCACAACGATCACCACCAACAATCACCCCCACAACGATCACCACCACCACCACCATCACCAACCACCAACGATCATCCCAACGACAAAACAATCGTTTGACTGCTCGACCGTTTTTCGCCGCTACACGTGACGCACCTGACCGTGAGCCCGTCGAACATGATGAACGCAGGCAGGACGTGTATGGTCCTCACACTTTTGCTGATGTGTGCGTATGCCTTGGTGGCTCCGCCTCCGCTCCCCTCGTTCACCTGCACGCGGCCGGAAACGCCTCCACCGCCGGCAGCGTCCATGCGGAGCCTACACCCGGGCAACGTCGATGTGGTCATGGCTTTGGGAGATTCGATCACGGCGGGCTTTGCCATGCGTGGCGTCTTTCCTGCCGATGTTCTCGAGTGGCGAGGCGATGTGTACTCGATGGGCGGGAACAAGGGCGCGCTGACGGTCGCCAACTTTATCAAGACGTACAACAGTCATGTGGTCGGCGCCGCGACGGGAACGAGCCTGCCGCTGACAAAGGGCAAGGCGCTTAATGCTGCTGTGTCGGGTGCAAAGATCTCAGACGTGCCGGCACAGATCGAGTATCTCGAGCACACGTTCAAGACCAAGTACGCCTCGACGTCGCTGGCAGACTCGAACAAGCTGCTCACGCTCTGGATCGGCGCCAACGACATCTGCGGCGCGTGCAAGCACGGCAACATCTCAGCGCAGGCTGCGGCGTACGAGGCCAAGATGGAGGCGGTGCTCGACAAGGTCTTTGCCACATTTCCGCGCACCTTTGTCTCGGTCCTCACCATCTTCAACGTCTCGGACGTCTACGTCGCCGGCCAGCAGAAGGCCTACTGCCGCGAGATCTTCAAGATCGTCCAGTCCGAGTGCGGATGCATGGAAAAGTACGGCTGGGAGGGCCGCGCCGCCATGGGCGAGGCCGTCGTTGCCTTCAACAACGTTACCCACGCCGTCGTCGCCAAGTTCCAGGCCAAGCTCGATCCGGCCACCTCCTGGGTCGTCGTCCAGCCACAGAACGAGCGTGCGAACATCCCAGCCATGGGCGAGGACTACCTCTCCGATCTGGACTGCTTCCACCCGTCGCTGTTTGGTGACAAGGCCTTTGCCATCGGCCTCTGGAACAACATGTTCCTCCCGCCCGATCGCAAGGTCCACACCCTCAACCCGACCGTCGACGGCCATATCTACTGTCCGACCTCTTCAGACGTCATTCAGTAGTCACCCCTCCGCCTGCCCGCCAATTCCCACAACCTCTGGCCGCACCGCGCCGAACCCAACCTTGACTCGATCGCAGCGCAAAGTCGGATCGGATCGAGTCCGCCTTGGCGAGTCGAACGCGTCGTTGTCGGCTGCGGGACCGATTGTTTTCATTTCACACACACCACTCTCGCCTCCGGTCCGCCCCCGTGCGGTCCGCTCCCCCCTTTCTTCTTCCTTCCTCCACCCCATGTGGACCCCCTAGCCAATGAGTACGTCACACGCCATGCCTCCCCTCCTTGCCTGCATACCCTACAGACGCGCGTCCTTGCGGACGGCGGCTGTGTAGGGGCTGTGGGTTGGGCTATTTTTTCGAGATGGTGAGATTGTCGCGGCTGCGACTTCCCCCAAAAAATCGATGACTGCGCGCTCAGCGTGCTCTCGATGTCGCGGTGTACATGATGAGACGTAACGCTTGGCTACTGAATAACCATGTAGACTAGCAAAACAATATATCTTCTTTCCACTGATGCCCTTCCTCTCCATACGCTCCTGTCCGAGGAAGCGTGGAGATGGTCGGCACGACAATCCACCTTTATTTTTGTGTGTGTGTGTGGCCCCCAATTATTTCACGACCTTTTCTCACCGCTCCACGTCATCCTCAACGAACACAGCTCGCTCTTTCTGCTCTCTATTCCGCCGCCCGCCTGTCCGTCACCAGCCTCAGGGTCTGCACGTCTCTTGTCCTCTGTCGATCAGACTGACCCTTTTCCCATCGCTTCAGGGATCCTCCTCGATCGGAGCTTGCTCCACTTGGACTAACCGGACCGTATCCCTCCCTCCTCCCCCTCCCCACACTCCCCACTCCCACCCCTACCCCCCCATCCCTTTTTCCCGCCTGCCCTTATTCCCATCCCTTCCCCCCTCTTCCCCCCCCCCCCCCCACACACACAATTGAAGCAAATCTCGCCAATCTCCTCTCCTCTTCCCCCACAGCCGCACACCCAACTCGGCCCATACCCTGCATCGATGGCCACCGACAGCCTTCCCGAGTGGGCTACGGACCACGCATGCGGCAGCCTCGCCACGGTCTGTGTGGTCAACGAATGGTTGAGTGTGGCAGAGGAAGAACTCCTCCTGCACAAGGTGACCACCGTACCGAGCAAGCGATGGAAGGAGGTCCGCGGAAGGCGAGTCCAGTCATGGGGTGGTACGCCCATGGCCAAGGGGATGATTCCCCTTGCTCTCCCGCCTTGGCTCAAAAATCTGTGCCAACGCCTCTCGTCGCCATCATCATCATCATCATCATCATCATCGTTGTCGCCACTCTTCTGCGACTCACCGGCCAACCACGCGCTGATCAACGAGTACGCGGCCGGAGATGGCATTGCTGCCCATGAGGATGGGCCTCTGTACGAGGGCAAGGTGGCAATTGTCTCGCTGGGCGCGCCGATCGTCATGCAGTTCTTTGACAAGGTGTCGCGGGAGCAGATTGCGGCTGTTTTCCTCCCGCCGCGCTCGCTGCTTGTCTTTGCCCATGCCGCCTACACCGATGTCCTCCACTGCATCGACGCCCGTGAGCACGACGTCATAAGCCCCGAGACTGTCGACAACTACGCCGACGCCGCAGCTTGGTGCGCCGCCCATCCCTCCGCTGCCACTGTCCTCCATCCGCCCGCAACTGCCCCGCTCCCTGCTTCCCCGGCGTACACCGTCCCTCGCGCTACCCGTACCTCGATCACCATCCGCCGCGTCCTCAAGGTCTCCAAGTTCAAGCTCCGCCTCTGATCGCGCCGCCGTCCCACATGCGCACGCCGTATCACGCCACACGGTACCATACCGTGACGTCGCGCCTGGCTTGCGAGTCCCTTCACCACATCTGGGTTGCCGCCTGCCGGCTCAACGGCGACTCTACGGGCTCGATGACTCTTGGAGAGAGAAAGAGAACGAGGCTCTCTTCCAGTCTGCCCCTCTCCATCGCATCGCTACCACTCGCATCGTGCCTGCGTCCTGCCCACCCACCATCCCATCAGCGCTCTATCGCCGTCCATGCACCATCGACCTGACGGGGTTTGGAAAGCGTAGCCAGGATCAATCGTTCGCTCCAGTATGACCTGCTTCGCCCAGCTGCTTTGCTCAGCTCGGGGCACGGCAGACAGGCACGGCCAAACAGCGAGGCGGTTGAGCATATGATTCAATACAATTGATTGAACGACAATGGCGTGCGGTAATTGCTACCACTCGTCTTCTTTCACAGAGACAACCAAGCTTTACGAAACTACCATCATGTCTGCCAACACCGAGCAGTACGTTACCTCCATACCATCTCCTGACATCTTTCCCAACCTCTACCAGTACCACATGTACCTCTGGTATTGGTACTCTCATAACTTTGCCCATACCCGCTACCTGTGGCAAAGCTGTCAACCCCCCCCCCCCCCCCCCACCCCTCACGGGGGGGAGGGGGGGGGACAGCCGGTTGTGGATGCGGCCATTTTTTTGGTGGATGGCGAGTTCGTCAAGCCGTCCCCCACACCCGTTCTGCACCTGCTACATGAGTGTTACGGCTGTTGCGAGCATGCGCAAATCAACTACGACTTGTGCCACATCTCCATCATCCCCATACCCCACTTTCCCGCTCTCTATATCCTCTTCTTCCCCCACACCACCCTCGGCCATCCCCGCCCCGCTCTGTCGGATTGATCGAGCCTCGCTCGGATCCTGACTCGGTCGGCCGGTCCTGAGGGGCTTCCTCAACCCGTAACGGGCTTGCGGTATTTCCTTTGACGCGGAAAAGAAGCAGGATGGACATAGCGCATGTCGAACTATGCACCTACCTCGTTTTCCTGCCTTGTTCAGCTCATCTCCGCCATTGCGCCCGCCTTGCGCCATGTTTATGGAACACGGTGGGTGGCAAATTGGTGGCGGCGAGGAAGGCAGGCGAAGAAGCAGGGTCATGACGACCGCATGCGGAGGAGAGCAGGGTCATGACGACCGCATGCGGAGGAAAGCACATTGCGATGGACGACTCACACGCGATCCCCCCCCCCCCCCCCCTCCCCCCCCTCCCCCCCTCTCTCGGTACAACAGTATTGACAACCCGCCCGTGGAGTCGGGCATCCAGGGTGACATCACCGACGCCGACATCGACTCGAACTGGTTCGAGGTTGTCGAGTCGTTCGACGACATGGGCCTCCAGGAGAACCTCCTCCGTGGCATCTACGCCTACGGTTTCGAGCGCCCGTCTGCTATTCAGCAGCGCGCGATTGTGCCGGTTCTGACTGGCCGTGACGTCATTGCCCAGGCTCAGTCCGGTACCGGTAAGACGGCGACGTTCACGATCTCGATCCTCCAGTCTGTGGACACCTCGCTCAACGAGACGCAGGCTCTTGTGCTCGCGCCGACGCGCGAGCTTGCCACGCAGATTCAGTCGGTGATGATCGCGCTGGGCGACTACATGTCGACGACTGTGCACGCGTGCATCGGTGGTACGCTGGTGCGCGAGGACATGCGCACGCTCGAGCAGGGCATCCACATCATTGTGGGTACGCCCGGCCGTGTGTTCGACATGATCAACCGCCGCGCGCTCCGCGTCGACCACCTCAAGATGTTTGTGCTCGATGAGGCTGATGAGATGCTCTCGCGTGGCTTCAAGGACCAGATCTATGACATCTTCTGCCTGCTCCCGTCCAAGGTCCAGGTTGTCCTCCTCTCGGCCACCATGCCGCTCGATGTGCTCGAGGTGACGCAGCGCTTCATGCGCGACCCGATCCGGATCCTCGTCAAGCGCGACGAGCTGACCCTTGAGGGTATCAAGCAGTTCTACGTCGCCGTCGAGCGCGAGGAGTGGAAGCTCGACACGCTCTGCGACCTGTACGAGACGCTGACCATCACCCAGGCCGTCATCTTCGTCAACACCCGCCGCAAGGTCGACTGGCTCACCAACATGATGACCGAGCGCGACTTTACCGTCTCGTCGATGCACGGTGACATGGAGCAGCGCGAGCGTGACCTCATCATGCAGGAGTTCCGCACCGGCTCGTCGCGTGTCCTCATCACCACCGATCTGCTCGCCCGTGGTATCGATGTCCAGCAGGTTTCGCTCGTCATCAACTTTGACCTCCCGTCGAACCGCGAGAACTACGTGCACCGCATCGGCCGCGGTGGTCGTTTCGGCCGTAAGGGTGTCGCCATCAACTTTGTCACCAACGATGACGTCCGCATCCTGCGCGACCTCGAGGCTTTCTACTCGACCTCGATCGAGGAGATGCCCGCCACTGTTGCCGACCTCATCTCGTAAGGCACTGTGCTCTGGACTCTAACAAACAACAAAGCTCTTTCGCTGCGTGGGCGAGTGTGTGCGTGTGTATGCAAGGGGGGCGCTAGTGCCATGCCGAGATGTTGCCCTTGGTGCGCGCGTTAAAGCCCGGGAGGCGCGACAGGTCCGACTGGCGCGAGGCGTTGGAGAGGTACGACGAGGCATACGACTCGTCGAGGCGCGAGGCCGAGGTTGAGGCGGTGCCGGGCGCGCGGTCGCGGCGGCGGCGACGACGGGCGGAAGGCGGCGGCGACGGGACGGCGTCGGGTGGGAGCGTGCCGAGGATCATGTCTGGGAACTGCTCGGCCATGGCCTTGAGGCCGCCGACAAGGAGGACCACGTTGTTGAAGCCCTGCTGAAAGAGGAGCTGCGCCACGCGCGGCGCGCGCTTCTCGGCCGAATCGTAGACAATAACGATCGAGTCGGTCTTGTTCTTGTACCTGCGGAGTTCTGGCGTAAAGACGTTGCACGAGCGGGAGAGGCGAGCTGCCGGAAAGTGGACTGCGCCGTCGAGGTGGCACTCTGCGTACTCGTCCTCGGTCCGGATGTCGACGAGCAGGTAGCGGGGCTCAAAGTCCGGCTCGCCGCCCTCGAGGAACGACTCGATGGGTGACGCCGGTGAGGCCGGCCCGCGGAGCAGCGAGCCGCACGACGAGACCGACATGAACGACGACGCGGTCGACGGCCGCATGGCCCGCTCCGGCACCTGTGGCGCGCCCACTCCGCCGCGGACTGAGGGCCGGTATCGAGCTGACGACGAGTTGGCCAGAAGCGGAACCTCCTGGTCGGCCGTTTCGGGTGTCGCTGCCCGCATAGCGCTCACCGGCGACACCTCGGGCCCGTCGAGCGTCGGGAGCGGGCGCCCATCGTCATCGCCACCGGCATACGGAATCGGCGTCTGCGGCTCGCTCCCGGGAAACAGCTCACCACCTACGGCGTCCTCGTACTCGCCCATGTTCTCCAGCGCCCGCATGTGCTCTGTCTGCACCAGCCGCATGAACTTGCGCGGCACAATACGGCGGAAGAGCTCACCCTTGCGCGGCGCCTCGGCTGTTGATCGACCGCCAGCCAGCCATATAGCCATGTCCACAGCCGAGGACGATGACCATGTACCGGAACCATTCCGATCATCGAAAATAAGTTACCAAACTCCCCCCT
>NW_013657624.1:194353-211026 GCF_000142905.1 Thecamonas trahens ATCC 50062
TTTTTTTTTTTGCCCCGGGGCGGGGGGGGATGGGGAGGGGGTGCCTGTGTATGTGTGTGCCTGTGCATGGTGGGGACTACATACCCGCTCCTTCTTCTTCCGTGTAGAGTACGAGTACGGCATGTGGCAGAGATAGGTACAACCACCAGCTGTCTCGGTTGCCGCTCTTCCTCTTCTGGCGCCAACCTGGGACAGGCAAGCGCCAACCCATCACCACCCATAAAAATTTTTTACACCCACCCCCCACCCGCTACATCCCCGACTCCCCCTTCCCCCCCCCCCCCGCCCCACTGTCCCGCCAGCACGACCACCAGCGCGACAACGGGGAGGTGGCCAGGGACGCGAGTCAAGGACGACGACCACCTCACCCTCTCACCCTCTCACCGCCACGGACCTCAGAGCACGTTCGGCAGGTACAGCACGCACCCCCTATACCCCTATACCCCCCACCCTCCTCCTCACGTAGCCCTATGCCGAGCGGACCGACGGCGAGCCGGCCGGGAGCAAGGAGGTCGTATGCTGGCTTCTACCAAAACGCCACACTCCTCGCCGTGGGACGGACACCAGCAGCAAGACGGAAGGTCAACCCAAAGGCATTCCTTCCTGTTCCCTCGACACCCAATCGGAACACTTCGGTCACTCTTTTCCGGCTGTCACTGCCGGTGGTGTGAACAATGCCAGTACGGGCAAGGAGGCTGAGACGGGCAGCTCAACTGGCAAGGCCATTGATGGGCAGGGCCATCAGCATCGATCTCCATCATCATCCTCTGCTCAGACAACAGCAGCAGCAACAACAGCAACATCATCATCATCACCAGCAACAACAACGACAACGTCATCGACTACAGCATCGTCGTCGTCCGTCCCGGACACCGCTGCCATCAACGCTACTTCATCGTCAGACAAGTCTGCCGTTCCGGCTGGTGGTGCTACTGCTGGTTCGGATGGAGTGGTGGCTATGGACGAGTCGTCGGCGGGAAGTGGGGCGGTGGCGGCGGCGGCTCCGCCAAAGGGCTACGAAGCTGTCAGGCCGTGGGCGGTGGTCGAGGATCTGCTGCTGGCCCATGCCGTCATGGCCTCAAAGATCGAAAAGCCAGAGACGACCGAGCATTGGGTCACCATCTCGCAGATGATCAAGGACAAGGTGGCCAACTCTGTGCGCGAGCCGGCGTTCTTCTCGCCGGCGCAGTGCAAGCTCCGCTACAACGAGCTGGTGGAGGAGACCATTCACAACACGCGCGGCAAGGCATCCGGCACGGCACAGGCCTCGCCGGGCGAGCAGGTTGTCCAGTCGCTCCTCCACAAGCGCCTCCGCGAGCTCAAGTCGTCACAGCGGATCAAGGAGAAGCTCATCAAGTGCATCGCCACCCAGATCGGCGACATCAAGTCCGGTGTCCTCGACGACGACCTGCACTACGTCATTGAGGCCAACGGGACGTACCCGGTCCGTGACATCTCCATGAACGGCATCTTTGCCTCGCCGCCGCCGCTCATCCACCGCAAGATCCAGCCCGGCATCGTCCTCTCCGGCTCGCTCAACCTCACACCGCTGGCCGACGACGTCGCCCCCTCGCGCTCCTCACGCTCCGCTCGGACCCCGGCCAAGGCCTCGGCATCAAAGTCCAAGGCCAAACCGAGCGCCACGCCCAAGGCCTCGCGCTCGCGCCGCAAGCGCTCGCGCTCATCTTCGGTCGCCGTCGAAGGCGACTCGGCGGCCTCCCCCGCCCCCGCCGCCGGTGACGATGGCGACGACGGCGACTCGAGCCCCGCTCGCTCGCGCAAGCGCCGCAAGGGCCTTACCGGCGACGACGGCATCGACGACTCGGACACCTCGGACGCCGGCGTCAAGAAGCGCGTGGCCAAGCTCAAGTCGCTCCTCAGAGTCATCACCTCGCACGCCTCGGCAAACCCGTTCAAGACGCCTGTCACCGAAGACGTCGCCCCGGGCTACTTCTCCGTCGTCTCCAAGCCCATGGACCTCTCCACCATCCGCGAGCTCATCCGCGACGGCTCCATCACCACCTTTGCCGCCTTTAAGAGCGCCTTCCAGCTCATGATCGCCAACGCCCACAAGTACAACCCCAAGGGCAACGTCATCCACGAGATGGCCACCGAGATCTCAGAGTTTGGCCTCTCGCTCATCGCAAAGTATGCCACAGGCGCAGAGGCGGCGGCCACTCCGGGACGCCGCTCCCGCCGCACAGGCTGATCTGCTCCTGCCGGACAGCAAGATTAACACGAGCTCGTCGTCCTGACCCACCAGCGCATTGCTCACATGAGCTGGGTAAACACCAGCTCGTCACTCGCGATCGACAGCTCGCCCACCATCTTTGCCACTCGCTCCCGCCACACCCCCGCCGCGCCCCGGCTCGCGCCAGCACCCGGACCATGGCGTGCTCCGCCGAGTGCCACTCCCCTCCACGCCCGCCGTCGCCGATGGCTCGCAGGACGGCAGCCCACCGGCGAGCCCATCGAGCCACCGTATCCGCATCGGCCTCAGCGATCCGCGCGTACAAGCCAGCAAACGCCACGTCGCACCCGACGTCTGCGCCTACCAGCATGACATTCTCGCACATGGCCGCCACCCCGTTCACGCTCGCCAGCACCTCCCGCTGCCAGCCGGTCTCATCGAGTTCAGCCTCCATGCTGTACGCCGCCACGCCGAGCGCAGCGCCGGCCCAGCGGTGCGCGGCGCAGAGTACCGCCTCGTCAAGCACGTTGTCCCGCCAGCGGAGCACGCTAAGCGCCACAGACACCAGTCCGCGCGCCGCGAGTGAGTCGGGCGTGGCGTCTGCCGATGCCAGCGCGCCGCGGAGCCACGCGACCTGGCCCAGCCACGCCTGCAGCTCGCCGCGGAGTGGAAGCGACTCGGCATCGGCCTTTTTCAGCCGTGCGTGCAGCGTCCGCAGCGTCTTGGTCGCCGCACCCAACACCCCATCAGCACGCGCCTTGATCTCGGCCTCTAGCCGCGCCCGGAGCTTGGCCTCGGCTGCTGGCAGCGCCCGCGCCATGCCAAGCTTGCCCGCCGCACTCCGTACACCTGCCGACGCGCCCACCGGCGCAAGGTGCTCGATCGTCGCCGTGAGCCGGCGCTTCACGCTCGCCACCAGCGCCGAGAACAGGGCACCCTCGCTCGCGTGGACAACAGAAAACGCCGCCGCAGACGTCTGCGACCGCATCGTCGCCTGGGCAAAGACGTTGACTGGCTCCTTGTCCGCATCCAGCCGCCGCCCGTGCTCCAGAACCAGCACTGCCCGCATTTGCTCGCCGAGCACGGCGTCGACCCGCGCCAGCGCCCCGCGCGCCACGCTCGCCAGCGTCTCATCCACGCCGTTGGCCACGCACGCAGGCACCGCCACCGCCATCACGGCGTCGAGCGTCTTGTGCTGGTGGAAGAACCACGACGAGAGCGCGTCGATGTGCTCGGCCTCGAGCGAGATCGCTGCCTCGGTGAGGCCGCCAAAGAGCACCTGCGACTGGCTCTGCACAGGCCGGACCAGTCGCGTCCGCGTGTGTACCGCCCGCGCAGGGTGGTTGGCCACAAGCTCCATCTTGGCCGCCTCCTCCATCAGCGCCCCGAGCCCGCTCGACATGTAGCTCATTGCACTCGTTGAGAACGAGTACGCCACGTCGTCCGCCCCATCGACCGCAAGCCCGGCCTCAAGCCGCCTGTTCTCCTCCTCGCTTCCGCCTAGCGCCTCGACCACCGCCGCGGTAGCAGCACGTACATCGAGCTCCTCTCCCAGCAGCGACTCGATGGGCCAGCCAAGGACCGCCGCAAGCTCCACAATGCACTGCAGACAGAGCCAGTAGTTGCTGCGCCGAGCCGCCGACTCACAGGCCTCCTTGTCGACCACACTCGCCGCCAGCCAGCGTGCAAGCGACTCCAGCGCGTGCCGGACACGGACACACTCGGCATCGTCGTCCATAACTGAGCAGCCGACCGCTGAGCGAAAGAAGGCGGTCACCGCAGGAATGGCCACCACAAGCGCCCGGCGGAAAAAGCCATGCGCAAGCGCAGCGAGCGGCGAGAACGGAAGCACCATCGCAGTCGCAGACAGGTCCGAGTGCGCAAAGGCGAGCTTGGTCCACAGCGGCGAAAAGGTGAGGAAGCCGAGCATCCGGGCAAGGACGACCGGATCAAGGACGTTGCGGGCGGAGAGCTCCGCAGGCGCCTTTGCCGTCTCAGGAAGGACCTCGCCCCGGGCAAAGAACATGGATGATCCCGATGGAGGGTAGCTGAGCTTGCTACGGAGCATCTGGGTGACCTGCGAGGCAAAGACATGAGAGTCAAGGGCATCGAGGACGAGGAAAACGCAAAGTCGGCGTCGCCGAACACCTGCTCCGCCGCCTTGACCACGCTCTGCTGGCGGACGAGCGTCATCTTGCGACCCATGGCGCGATGTTTGGCCTTGACGCTCGAGAGCATGGCCGAAGACCGCCCATTGCTTCTGCCCCGGCGCCCGCGCCCGCGATCGCCATGGCCCTTGCGCGAGCCGCGTCCTCTGCCTCCGGCCCGGGCGTCGCGGCCAGACCTGCGACTGCGCGACGAGGTCGCGCCGCTCGCGCTGTGTTTGTCGTTCTTGGCTGGCGTGCCTGACGACAGGCCCATGCGGCGCTCGAGCTGCGAGAGCTTGGCGCTGCCGACCTTGACCTGGTAGTTGGAGGCGAGAGCGGCGGCAGCGGCATCGGTGTCGGCAGCAGACATCACCGAGCCAGCCTCGGACGACGCATAGTGGATGCCGAGCAGATCGTCGACAAAGACCCGCGCCAGGTACGAGTAGTTGTTCGGCTCGACGTCGACAATGAGAGTGGCGATGGCCTCGTCGAGCACCTGGGGTGACGCCGCCAGGTCAGCCTTGCTCACCCGCGACGCGAGGCGGACGACGGCCTTGAACGCCGATAGTGCCCGCTCGCGGTTGTTAAACAGCTTGTTCTGGTCCGGATCCTTGCCCTTGGCATTGTCCGAGTGCTGCAGCTGCGTCGTCATCGACGGATCCACAGGCAGCGAGTGCGCTCCGCTAGCGAGCTCATCGTACACTTGCTCGATCCGCGCGCACGTTGCGGGCGCCACCTCACTCAGCAGCGAGTGATGGGCAAGCGCACCTAGTCCGACCACCCCGAGCGCTGGCCACGCCATTGGCATATCGCCCAGCACACGCCCAGCCAGCGCTACCGCCACGCGCGGCCGCATCAGCCACGCCAACGGTCCGGCTCCCGCGCTGCAGCATGAGCTGCTCCCTCCTGCTGCCGAGCTGCTGCCTGACACGCTGCCGGCAGACAAGACCGGAATCGCAAGCAGTATCCGAACCATCTTGCGCACAATGTCGAGCATGGCGGCAATGGGCACAGGCGCGTTACGGGCATGCCGAGTCAACAGCGTTGCTAACGCCTCGACAAGCGCGGCCTCGTTGGCAGATAGCTGCTCTTCGCCAATGTCAGGCGGCAGATCGGAGCAGGGCGCAGGCGTTGATGGCGCTGGTGGTGGTGACGGTGATGATGTGGAAGGCTGCGGCTGCGGAGGACCCAACCGCGCCGCAAGGCGCTCCTCCAGCTTGGCGAGCTGATCGTTTGGAATCTCAGGCGCAAGCTGTGCCGGCGTTGACGACGTCATAGCGCCCCAGACAGACGGCGGCGCTGTGGTCGGCTTGACCCGACGCCGAGCGCTCGAGCCTGATGCTGGCGACGCTGATTGCGCTGCGGGAGGCGCTGGTGACGGCGACACAGGTGATGTCTGCGCAGCCGAGCCAGCGGACGAGTGAGGTGATGCCAGCGGCACCCGCCGTGGTGATGAGTTCGACGAGAGAGCCGAAAGTCGCTGAGCGAGGAGAGGGCGGGCGTGGTGCGGACGGAGGCGTCGGTTGAGACGGTCGTGGCGGTCGAGACGGTCGAGTCGGTCGCGGCGGCGGTCGGTAGTGTGGTAGCCGAGGTCGTAGCCGAGAATGACTTTTGTTCGAAGTAAAGGCGAGCGGCAAGCGGTCGAGGAGGCAAAGGACTGCGTCAGCCGGTGATTTTTCCTGTGGTGATTGGCTGCATGCAGCGAGTGGCGCAGGAGCATCGAGCTGCTGGCGACGACCGTCCGAGTTGTCTTTGGCCAACGGTGGCGGCGAGAGGCCATGGACGGCGAGGTAGCGTGAGAGGGCAAGAAAGTCGTCATTGCCCAGCCACCGCTTCATGTCGAAGCGTATGCCACGTGGCTACCCCGGAGTTCCAAACTTGAGTCAAGTTGCGCCTCTTGCCCCTGGTTACAGCCTTTGCCCTGGTCAGCTCGCCCAAGAGCCGAGGAAGGCACAGGTCGTCAAAGTGCGACCTTTTTCGGATTGGAGCGAGCCGTTCGGTGACAAAGGTGGCACAGGCTGACATGACGGCCAGGTACACTGACGTGCAGCTGCCGTGGTCGGAGGACAAATCGTTTGCCAGAGGCGAGTACGCAATCAATAAGCAGTTGTATCTCGCATTGCGTCGTTGAGGTATCGCAGTGGTGAGCTCTACACTCGCGATGCAGGCGTGACGCGGGCATGCGCGGACGATCGCCATCTATGGATGGGTCTGTGACGAGAGTGTGGTTGATCGATGCGCGCGTGCGGTGCATGTGACGGCCGCAAAAGGGGAGAGAAAGACGGGGGAGGATGGGAGAGAGGGGCGGATTCATGGACGATGAAAGTGGTAGGCCGAGGAGAACTGCGGTCGCTGGGCAGCCGATTGCGGGGAGAGGACGGGAGTGGACTTGTTGAGGAGCGAGAGCGAGGTTTGGGCGGCGGCGACTTGCTGGTGCTGGTTGATGACGGCGAGCGAGGTGGTGTCCTGATCTACTGGGTCTGGGACGGTGGTGGAGACCGAGGACTCGTCGTCGGCGAGCAAGCGATCGGCCTTGGAGAGGTGGTGCATGAGAGTGTCGCGGGCCTCGGACGAGATGCGGGTGTTGCGCTTGACAGTCGGGCCCTGGGATGGGCCGTAGGCATGGGCGAGATCAGTCTCTGTCGGCTCAACATCTGGCTCAGCGAGAGCAGCCATGGGCAGCTGGCCGCCGGCGGTGACCCAGGAATGGACCTTGATGTCGGCGATGGTGGCGCGGGTGGCCGGGTCCTTCTCGAGGAGGGCAAGGAGGAGCGACTTGAGGCCCGGCGAGAGGGTGACGCCTGCGGCGGCCTGGGCCGAGTTGAGCGGCGGGTCGGCGTTGCGGATCTTGTCGTAGATGGCAAACTCCGAGTTGGCCATGAACGGCAGCGAGCCGAGAACAAGCATCCAGAGAGTGATGCCGAGAGCCCAGACGTCGACAGCGTCGGTGAGCTGGATCGAGTCTTCCGAGACAGTTTCTGGGGCAAGGAAGGCCGGCGAGCCCTCGGTCCGCGCGACGGCGGCGTTCTGAGTCGAGAAGACGTGTGAGACGTTAAAGTCTGCGATCTTGACAGCATCGAGCGCGTCGAGCAGCAAGTTCTGTGGCTTGATGTCGCGATGGATGATGCCGGACGAGTGGAGGTACTCGAGGCCCGCGACGACGTCGCGAAAGTAGCGGCGGGCGCGGGCTTCGGACATCGGCTCACAGCGAATGACGTCGCCGAGGAGTGCGCCGCCGGGGACGTACTCCATGACCAGGTACAGCTTGTCATTGGACGGATCGTCGATGACCTCGAACAGGCGCACAATGTTGGGGTGGTCGAGCTTCTTCATGATGGCGATCTCGCGGCGAACGTCCTCAAGGAGCGAGGCCGAGAGCAGACCGCCTTTGCGCTTGCGCGAGAGGAGGAACTTGTTGCAGATCTTGACCGCGACGCGGGTGCCGTCCTGGGCGTGGATGCCGAGCTTGACCTTGCCGTACGTGCCGCGGCCGAGGGTCTTGAGCAGAATGTAGTCATTAATCCACTTGTAGCCATCCTCGTCGATGTACCGCTGCAGGCGAGTCGTCGACTTGACTGAGAGCGTCCCCTTGCCGAGAGTTGACGGGACGTGCTGGTGCATGTCGAGCGAAACGACCGAGGCGCGGCGGAAGGCACGCTTGGTGTCGGCGCGCGGGCGCCGCTCGATGGTCGAGTTCATGGTGTTGAACGAGGACGAGGTCGAGGACGAGGACGAGTCGTCCGACGACTCGATGATGTCGTTGGTGACAGTGAGTGCGCTCGACATGGTCTTGCGCATGGTTGGCACCATAAAGTCGTCCGCCGACGCGACTGCATCCAGCCGCACAACCCGCGTCGCTCCGCCGGGGTTGGAGACTTTGTGCCGGACGCCGAGGCCCTTGAGCAGCTGCGCTTCAAGCTCGATCCATGACTCGGTCCGGCCGCCGAGCTTCTTGTTCTCAAAGTCAGTGATGATCGGGGTTGACGACCGGCGGCGGCGGAGGACTGCATCCGTCAGGCCAGGTGAGGGGCCAGGTAGTTGATGCCTGGCCGTGGGATTTGACCTTGACTCTGGCTCTGGCCTGGCCTTTGCCTTTGCCTTTGCCTTTGCCTTTGCCTTTGCTTTCGCCTTTGCCTTTGCTTTCGCCTTGGACTTGGATTTGGCCTTTGCCTTTGCCTTGGACTTGGCCTTCTTCTTCTTCTTCTTCTTCTTCTTCCTCTTCCGCTTCTTCCGCTTATTCTTGGTCTTGGTCTTCTTCTTGTCCTTTGCATCCTTGGCGCTCTTGGACACTTTGGCGACGGGAGATGCAGCGAGGGCAATGCCTGACGGCTGCAGAGCAACAACAGACGATGAGGTGACGTGACCGTCAACGCCGGCCACCGCCCTTCCCGTGTCATCAGTGACGGTAAAGGGCTGCAGCCTTGGCTCGACCGACATCTGTTGACCATGGAGCGAGCCCGACGAAGTTCTGGCGATGTTGGTGTGGAACGAGTGAACGGCCGTCGAGCTCGAGCTCGAGCTTGTCTCTGTAAGGGCCAGCGACGAAGAGGCCGAGTTTGAGGATGACGATGATGCGGAAGCGGATGACGATGCGGAGGATGACGAGGAGGACGATGATGAAGAGGACGAGTCTGACGATGCTGACGATGAAGAAGATGACGAGTCTGACGAGTCCGAGCATGTTCCTGGACTTGCCACAGCATCAGCAGCCGCGACCTTGGCCGACGCTCTCAGCGTGCGTCTTGCCAGTGGTTGCTCCTCCGCCGTACCTGCTTCGATGGCGTTGTCGACGTTGTCCACGTTGTTGGGGTCGGTATGAACAGCACGGTCAGCAGAATGGGTATGACTGGTCTGGTGAGGGTCGGCCTGGTGCGGGTCGGCCTTGCGGCGGTCGGTGACGACGTTGTTGGTCATAGCCACCTGCGCACCACCTCCTTCATCTTCACCAGAATTCTCCACACGCCCAGGCCGCGAACAACACGAGCCCATACGCTATATTCTCCACACAATCTCCTCCTCAGAGAGCTGTCTGCTTCTCGTGTCCTCGCTCTATACCTCTCCGAGCCACCGCTTGCAAGACTGGCTTGTCCCCCCCCCCCCCCCCCCCCCCCCCCTCCGGCCACCTTGTCGACACTCGTCGCACCTGTGGGATCGCTTCAGTTGTTTGGCATTTCGTGTGGTGTTACACCACCTTACACCGCAATCGTCAAGGTCATCGAGGTCATCAAGGTCATCGAGGTCATCGAGGTCGTCGTGCTCGTCCCTCTTGTTGTTGTTGGTGTTGTGGTGGTGGTTGAGAACGGATGATCATAAGTGATAATGGAATTTGATGGGTGTGGGTGGAGTGATGGATGTGGGTATGGGAATGGTGTGGGTTTGGTAGTGAGATAAGGAGGTATCGTGAAAGGAGTGTGATAGGGTCATTGATGGGTGTGAGGGATGATTGGTTTGGTTTGGAGAAAGAGTTATGATCAGTGATGGGGAGGGGGCAGGGGGGGGAGCGAATTAATCAATGGAAATGATGAGGAATTAATGGTTGTCTTGGTTGGGTGGGGAGCGAATTAATCAATGGAAATGATGAGGAATTAATGGTTGTCTTGGTTGGGTGGGGAGCGAATTAATCAATGGAAATGATGAGGAATTAATGGTTGTCTTGGTTGGGTGGGGAGCGAATTAATCAATGGAAATGATGAGGAATTAATGGTTGACTTTGAGGCTGTCCGTTTCACCACTTGTCGCCCCAGTTGTGGTGGAGGGTGGGCAAGGACAAGCGGGAGAGAATGGAGGGACTGAGCATTGTGACAGAAGGCGGAGAAGGAGCAGGGCAAGAAGTCATGTCTGACTTTGGTGACATGTCGTCAACACCGTCCTCACCCAACGTAGCAGCTCTCGCCACTCCACCCTCCAACTCTCGTGTGCTCCTCTCGTCGTCATCATCATCATCATCATCATCATCAGCATCATCAGCTGACATCGATGGCAACGACAAGGTGGAAGTGGCCAGAAAGAAGGAAAAGCTTCCACAGTCTTCGTCCCATTCCGATGTCCTTGCACGTGCCGTCGAGATGGTCGCCAACTACTCTCCGCATGACGATCATGATGACAATGTCGACAAGCAAGCCGACCGCGATCACGGGCATGATGCCAACCGTGGTCACGAGCATGATGCCTACCACGGCCATGGTGATGTAGACGACGACGTGCGTCGGGCAGCAGCAGGCTCGGCGTCAGGATCAGGGCCACGGTCGGGATCGGGGTCGGGGTCGGACTCGGCCTCCGACTACGAGTCTTACTCGGGGTATTCGGCGAGCGGTGCGGCAGCGGCGGCGCTGATGGTGTCTGAGGGCGAGTTGACGCGGCGGTTGATGGAGTCAAGGAAGATGTTGACCGAGTCGCGGGCTAGCATGGGCTCCGAGACTGGGTCTGCCAACGGCGGGAGCGAGACAGATCGGGTGCCGGCGCCGGCGCTGCTACGGACGCGGCGATTGAGGGCTGGCTCGCGAGTCCAGTCGATGCGACTGGCGGCGGTGGACGAGTCGGAGGAAGAGCTTGCGCTGGACGCAGAGGAGCGGCTTCCGCTGGTACGGCGGGTGCTTGTGGCGGCGCACAAGATGCTTGTAGCGACGTTTGATGGCCAGGATGCACTCGCTGACGAGTCGCAGCGGCTGGCGGGCGTAGTGAGCGAGGTGCGGGCCAAGCTTGGCGAGGCGGGGCGGGACTCAACGGCGGTGGCGTCAGGCCTTGCGACGGTGGAGGTGCAGGCGGCGGCGCTAACGACGGCGACAACGCGAGTTCTACACATCGGAGCGACTGAGGAGAACTACGACGCGGTGGCGACAAGTATTCGCGAGCTGGTCACCGGGCTCTCGCTCTTGCTGGCGACGTTCCGGTTCAAGCGGGCGTTTGCCGGCGAGGGCGAGGAGGTGCTGGCGTTCTGGTACTCGCTGGCACAGGGCAACCCTCTGGTGGGCTCGTCGGACACGTCGAGTCGCCGCGGCTCGTCCGGCGATTTGATGGACATGTACATGGACGTGGCGCTCGGAGTGGCTTCCGACTCGCCGAATCCGCTGGTCATGCGGGTGGCGTCCGAGCTGGCGGCCATCGAGCGTCTTGCCCACGAGCACTCGACGCCCGGCGGCTCGGGCCGGGGCTCGTCGGCGAGTCCCGGCACACCATTCATGCCGGCCGAGCCTCCGGACGACGGCGAGTGGTGTACCGAGTCGACAATCGACGAGGCGCTGCTGCTTGCCGGTGGCTTTGAGCCCATCGATGAGGCCGACGGCGGACCGGGTGGGCCCGAGGAGGCGCCGGAGCCGCGCCAGCCGCGCCAGCCGCGCCAGCCGCGCGCGACGGGGCAGGCGGGCGAGCGGCAGCGGCGGCGGCGGCGCAAGGCCCGGGCAGCGTCGAGCATCAACACGTCGACGGCATCGTCGAGCTCGTACTCGACCACCTCGAGCTACTCGAGCAGCAGCTCGTCAACGGGCGGAAGCACGAGCCGGAGCACGACGGGAGGAGGCCGGGCAGGCCGGGCACGGCGGGTTTCGACGTCAACGGACATTACGCTCTCGTCGATGGACTCGGACGTCTTGCGGGCAGCGCGGCAGGAGGGCACATTTGGGCGACTGGCAACGTCGTCGACAGCGGCGTGGGCACACGCTCGACTGGCAGCCCCCGAGCCGCTCAACCGGTCCGAGTCGAAGATCGGCGCGTCGGTGTTCCGGGTCACCGACGCAGCAGCAGCAGCAGCAGCAGCGGCAGAGCGAGCGCGACGCGAGGACGAAGCGCAGCGGGCGCAGCTGGCGGAGGCCGAGCGGCAGGACCGGATTCTTGTGGCGGCGCTTCTGCAGTCGCTGCGGAACCAGGACCAGCTCAAGGCGCGGCTGGCGCAGCAGCGGGCGAGGGTGTCGGAGCAGGAAGTTGTCAAGGCGCGGCTGGAACACAAGATTCAGACGATGAAGAAGCGTGGGTACATGCCGATGGCTGAGCGGCGGCGGCAGGAGCGCAAGCTCAATGCCTCGCTGGGCGGCGTTGCCGTCGGCGACGTCTCCGAGCTCCTTCGGCGGGCTACCCAGGACTCGCTCGACCTCCCTCCGCCCGAGTCGCTCGACGAGGAGATCGACATGCTCGAGGCTGAGCTCGGCACCATCGACAAGGTCCTTTCACTCGACGTTGTTCAACCGTATCTCTCACAGCCGTCGTTGTAGAGCACAGCTGTGTGGTTGCCGAGCAACGATTGCAGAGACAACAAACAATCGTTGTCGATTACAGCATCAACAAACAATCGTTGGCCAGTCCCCACCACCCGACAGCTTGGCAACAATAAGTTCAACAACAAACAATTGATAGGCGGGCGGACGGGCGGGTGACTACCCACTTGACTCTGCCGCAGGACGAAGGAGCACATGGGAGTAGGCAACCATGTCGTGCTCGGCTTGCTCCTGGTAGCTGTTGTGGCATGGAGTGCGTCAGGACAAGACTGCGTGCCCAAGGTCACATGCATCCATGGAACATACAACTGCATCACCACAAGCTGTGACTGTGACCCTGGTTGGCGTGGCGTCAACTGTTCACGTACGCTCAACCCCCTCCAGCCCCCTCCCTTCCCCCCTCCCTCCCCCTTCCTCCCTCCTTTCCCGCCCGAACGATGATTCCGTACAAGAGTTAATCGATGACGTGTCATTGCCTTCCATATGATGAGCATTAATCATGGCGTTCGTTCGTTTGTTTGTTTGTTTGTTCGTTCGTTCGGTTGTTTGTTCGTTCGTTCGGGGAATGTCACGCTTGTGCGACGTGACGTCGTCCGGCTTCCCAACCCCTTCTTCCCCCCCTACTATGCGCATGAACTCACTGTGGAAGAACATTATGGAATACGGATGAACTTGGGTGATATGTGTCACATATAGTGTGTATTCCGCCCACCCACAACAGCTCTGACACCAGCAGCAAGGCGCTGTTCCACGAGGTCATGGCTGTGTCGGGTCAGGCGGGGCGGTCGATGATGGCGAGTCGGGCGACGACGACGGGCGAGGCGACGACGAGCGGAGGCGGAAGTGGCTACAATCCAAGTATGGATGCGTGCTCGATGAATGGGCATGAGGCCAAGTGCTCGACGTCGCTCATGCCGTCGTTCAACACCTCGCATCAGCTGCAGTGCGATGTGCCGGATGCCTCGGTCTCCAAGCTCCTTGATCTGCAGGATGGGATCATTGCGCTCGACTGCGTGACCAACGGGACAACGTGTGGGGTGTATGTGTGGCACCACCAGAACGGGCCGCCGGAGATCTTCAACTGTGTACTCGAAGAGTGCGGCTACGAGTACAAGGAGAACCACGTGACGCTCAAGTGCGCGACGACGAGGTGCGTGCATGGGCCCAACTGGACGCCGTCTGAAATTCTGGAGAACATTCTGACGTCGCTCAAGGGATGGATGTCGTTTGACTGTGACTTGCGGAACAATCACTGTGTGATGGCGCAGGAGGAGCTGCAGGAGCTCATTATTCCGCTGTCGTGCTACTCGGGCGATTGCGTGCCGTACGACTTTCATCCGCCACCGCAGTACTACCCGCCGTTCTGGACTCGCGAGAACAAGATCATTGTCGGGTCGATTGCGGCGGCGATGGGGCTGGCAGCGCTCGGGGCTCTTGCGTACTACTTCCACAGGCGGCGGCAGGCGGCGTATGCCAGGCTGCTGGAGGAGACAGCGGTGCTGGACATTGACGCGCTTGCGGCGGACGAGCTCGACAAGTACATGTTTGATCTCGGCTTTGCGGACCTCAGCGTGGTGGTGAAAGACAAGACGATTCTGCGGTCTGCGAGCGGATACTGCGCGCCTGGAACAGTGACTGCGATCATGGGCCCGTCCGGCGCCGGCAAGTCGACGCTGCTCAACGTGCTCGCGGGGCGGATCTCGTTCTCGGACATGTCTGGGCAGGTGCTGGTCAACGGTCAGCCGCGGTCTACGGCGTTCAAGCGCATTGCCGGGTACGTGACGCAGGACGACTTTCTCATTCCGACGCTCACGGTCCGCGAGACGCTCAACTTTCACGCGCAGCTGCGGCTAGGCAACTCGGTGTCTGCGGCGACGCGGGTGGCGCGGGTGGAAAAGGTCATTGCGCAGCTGGAGCTCACGCACGTGGCCGACTCGCGGATCGGCGACCGGCTCATCCGCGGCATTTCCGGCGGCGAGCGGCGGCGGGTGTCGATTGCCACCGAGCTGGTTACCTCACCGCGCATTCTGTTTCTCGACGAGCCGACGTCTGGACTCGACTCGTGCACAGCGTCGGCGATCATGGCGACGCTGCGCGAGCTGGCGACAAGCTCTGCGCTCACGGTCATTCTCTCGATTCACCAGCCGCGGTCGTCGATCTACGCCTCGTTTGACAACCTCATTCTGCTCTCCAAGGGCTCGACACTGTACAACGGGCGGGCAGCTGGGGCGACGGGCCACTTTGCGCAGCTCGGGCATCCGTGCCCGCAAGACTTTAACCCTGCCGACTTTCTCATCGACTTGGTGACGGCGTCGCCGGCGACGACGCTCGACACGCTGGCGTACCACTACACGACGTCGCCGGCGGCGACGACGCTCAACAATGTGCTCGACGACCTTGTCCAGCGCGGCATCTCGCCGCCGGTCCCACGGCGGATTGCGTCGCTCTCGCCTGCCGTAGGCGACGCGGCGGGCCTGCTTGCGCTCCTGCCTGGAGTGCAGGGCGCGCGGAGCGAGAACCGCGAGCGCACCGTTTCGGGGCGGCTCATCGACACCTTTACGATCGGAACCGAGGAGACCGAGGAGGGGAGCGAGCGGAGCGGGCGGTCACGGCTGAATTCGGGCGCGCCCGCGGTGCCGCGGCTGACGACATCAGCAACGTCGCTTCAGGCCGAGGCCGGGTCTGCCGACGGGCGCGGGAGCGGGCCGGCGTCTGCGCGTTCGGATGCGTCTGCGCGGTACGAGGAGGTGCTCGACGCGGCGGGCACGGGAGGCGACGGGAGCGGAAGAGGCGAGATGGTGCGTGTCTTTTACGACAACCAGGCACAGCTCTCGCCGTACGCCACGTCTGCACTTGCGCAGACATGGATTCTCTGCCAGCGAACCGCGCTCAACGTGGTGCGCAACCCGGCGCTCGGGCTCGCGCACTACGTGGTCACCATTGTGGTCGGACTCATCATCGGCGGCATCTACTTCCAGGTTGGTGACGACTGGCCCGGGCTGCAGAATCGGGCCGGCTCTGTCTTTTTCATCATCTCGCTGCTATCGTTTGGCTCGCTCTCGGCACTCGAGCTCTTCATCGCTGAGCGTGCGCTCTTCCTCCACGAGCGGTCGAACGGGTGCTACCGGTCGTCGTCATACTTTGTGAGCAAGCTGGTGTGCGACCTCATTCCACTGCGGATTGTGCCGCCGGTCATCCTCGCCGTCATCGCCTACTATCTCATCGGCCTCCGGGCCGGGGCTGAGCACTTTGTCTGGTTCGCCTTTGTCCTCGTCCTCGTCGACATCAACGCCACCGGCATGTGCATGGCCATCGGGGCGATTGTGCCGTCTGTGGCGGTCGGCAACCTCATCACGGTCCTGGTCATGCTCTTCTACATGCTTTTTGGTGGTTTCCTCCTCAACAAGTCCACGGTCGGCCCGCTCTTTATCTGGCTCAAGTACCTCTCGTTCTTCAACTACGGCTACGAGGCCGCGCTTGTCGACCAGCTCAAGGGCACCGTCATCAACTTTGAGACCTCGCCGGGCGTCTCGGTCCTTCTCACGGGCGAGGCCGTTCTCGCCCGGCTCTCGCTCAACCCGGCCAACTTTGATCGCGACATCCTCATCCTCATCGGCATGGGTGCCGGTCACCTGCTGCTGGCGTATCTGATGCTTCGGGTCAGGGCGTGGCTGCGGCGGTGAGCATGGTAAAGAACGGTGTGTATGTGTGTGATATGCGTGTGTGTGTGTGTGTGTGTCTGGTTTTACTGCGGAGAGCACAGCATCGTCTACTTGGCCTGCTTGTGGGCGAGGATGTAGTCGATGGCCTGGGCAACCGAGTGAATCTTCTCGGCGTCCTGATCGGGAATCTGCACAGCAAACTCGTCCTCAATGGCCATGACCACCTCCACAGTATCCAATGAGTCGAGTCCAAGATCGTTGACAAAGTGCGACTCGGCGGTGACCTGTAGGTGTTGCAGAGAGAGTGAGTGAAAGAAAGGGAGAGGGGGGGAAGGGGAAGGAAGGAGGAGAGGGCGGGAGCGGGAGCGGGTTATCCCGGGGCGGTCCATGCGGTCCGGGGTGTGGGTGGAGGGGGAGGGGGGGGGGGGTCGGTGGGTCGGTAACGTTACGGTCCCGGTCGGGTCCG
>NW_013657624.1:211131-232550 GCF_000142905.1 Thecamonas trahens ATCC 50062
TATATATATGCAGAGATATATATATATATATATATATATATATATATATATATATATATATATATATATATATATATATATATATATATATATATATATATATATATATATATATATATATATATATATATATATATATATATATATATATATATATATATATATATATATATATATATATATATATATATATATATATATATATATATATATATATATATATATATATATATATATATATATATATATATATATATATATATATATATATATATATATATATATATATATATATATATATATATATATATATATATATATATATATATATATATATATATATATATATGGGGAGGGTGTGGGCGGGAGGTAAGATTTTGAAGCGCAGCAAGGGAGCGGAGCGGGTGTATGGACGGGAGTGTGGATAGAGAAGGGAATAATGGGGAGAGTGTACGGGAGAGTGGATAGGTGGATGTGGAGGAGAGTTGGGATGGGATTGGGGTGGGTGGTTGGTAGTGGGGATGATGTGTATGGGTAGGGGAGTCGGTGGAAGGTAAGGGGAAGGGGGGGGGAGGGGGGGGAGGGGGGGGTGTGGGCGTACCTTGCCCTCGTCGATCTTGGGCGTGTTCTTCACGACCTGAAGGACACGCTCCTCAACACCGGCACGGGTAAGGCTGGTGGCAGCACCGTAGACGGCAGGGACAGAGGAGAAGAGGTTCGTCAGCGCAGGAGTCACTGCAGTGCGAAGAGAAAGCGCACGGAACATCTGTGGGCGGGTTCAAGTCGAGTGTAGCCTTCTGAGCTGACGTCTGCTGGCTTGGGTCGCTGGGCGGGTTTTGAGCGGGTGGCGGGGGCGGGGGTGGGGGCGGGGGTGGGGGATGGGGGATGGGTGTGTCAGAGTGAGGGGAGGAGAGCGGGTGTACTTAGTCCTTGACGGCCTGGACGTTGACAATGCGCGACTGCTCCTTGGCGACTGCTCCTTGGCATCGTCCTCCTTGCCGATCTTGATGGTAAGGACGGTGACCATGCAGGCATCCTCACCGGCATCGCTGGCCGAGATCAGCGTCGAGCGAGTCCGAATCCGGGAGCGGGACGTCCTCACGCATCTCACCGTCGTTATCCATGATATCCATGAGGGCAAGGAAGTCGTCGTCGGTGATGTCGCACACGGTGTAGGTCTCGTTGGCCATGGTGAAGTACTTGAAGACCGAGTGGTGGGTGAAAATCTCCGTGAACTTGCGGTCGGTGAGGACGCACTTGCCGGTCACGAACTTCTTGGCGTGGCCGTGCTTGCCCGGACGGGAGAGCTTGACGTCAGTGATCTTGCAGACGTTCTCGCCTGTTGGTTGTCGGGTGGTTGGTTGCGTTGGTGGCATGGGCATGGCGGTGAGTGGCGGGCGGTGGACGGAGGCGAGCCATCCCACACACAGGGTTGCGGGAGAGGCGCAAGCGAGGGGGAGGCCAAGGGGGAGATAGAGGGGATATGAAGAGCGAGAAACCGGGAGGGTATAAAGCAAGTAGGCATGTAAACACTTGGCAAGTTGGCAAAGGAGTACGCATGGGTGTGCGTTGTAGAGGGCGAGAGGGGGGAGAGCAAGCGCCTCGCCAAAAAATACCAAATATCGACCGTAGGCCGCTTCTCGGCGCCAAGGGAGCGACGAAAGGAGGTACAGGTGGGGGGGACGTGGGGAGAAGCGGGAGACAAGTCAGGGGTATGACTGTGTGGATGATACCCGTGGGCATGTGGTAGGCAAGTTGGGAGCTCTGGAGAGTACGGCAGTAGCGATGGGGAGGGAAGGAAGGCGGGCGGTGGGCGGGCGGTGTGGGGAGCTTCGATGGTGCACACACACACCACAATCCAATATTGTCATTGCTGGTTGGAGGTATGGGCATTGGCGGGAGAAGGAAGGAGTGGAGAAGCAAGATAGTTGGGCGGGAGGGGAGGGGATGAGATGAAGAAGGAGCATGGGTATACGTACCCTTGATAACGCAGTACGCGTTGTTCTTCAGGTCGGGAAGTGCATCTCAATACCGGCAGCCATGGTGAACGGGGGTTGTGAAAAGTCGAGTGGTGGCCTCCCCCCGTTTCGCAGGAAGGAGACCACGCTCAACGATAATATCAACGAGAGAATCATGATGACGGGCCAAAGGGCGGCCGGCCTGCCGCCCTTGCGCTATTTTTAATCATCATTTCGTGCCTCTGCCTCTTCATCGTTTGAATTAACAAGCAATACGTCACGCAGCATCCTGTTGTAGCAAGGTGCAGCCATGACCAAGCATGGCTTGTTCCTCCCGCCATTTAGGGTGCCATTCAGAAGCGAGAGCGAGGACCAGGGCTAGAGCGAGGCCAATTCTCTTCACATCGGCTGCCTTTTTTGAGCTATTACTTTTTCACCTCCCGCATTTCCCCCTCGATGATACCATCACATGGTAGCCAGCCTGGTTTGAGTCGCTCTCACACCTGACTTTGTCATTGCAGCTGTACCGTGGGTATACGACGACGACTACGTGTGAGTGTGAGAAACTTGAGACATAAGCGTGTCTGTCATGTGTATGTGGTGGCGGTGAGTATGGTGATGGGCAGCGGTTTGGCTGAAGACGCAGACGCACCTGTGGACGACGTTGCCAGCATGTTGTTCGGGGGATGGGATGGGAAGGAGGATGGAGGAGTGCATGCAGGGTAAAGGCGATGGCGAAAAGAAGCTATTTGGTTGACTCATGTGATGGGAGAGCCCAGCTGAAGCCGACAAGGTCGCCGTGTTGCAGACCAAGCTGAAGAAGACGCTCGAGGTGGCCAAGGCAGCGGTGCAGCGCGGAAAAGATGCGCAGGCCAAGGCGAATGCCGAGGCAGAGCGGGCTGATGCTGCCGAAGGCAAGGTGGCCGAGATGGAGGCGCGGGCGGTGGCGGCCGAGAGCAAGGTGGCCGAGATGGAGGCGCGGGCGGTGGCGGCCGAGAGCAAGGCGGTGTCGGGCGTTGAGGCGGTGGAGGCTGAGCTCGAGGCGCTCAAGACAAGGTACAAGAAGGCCGAGGGCGGGCTACGGACGGCAGTGGAAAAGTACAAGGCCGAGGTGGCCAAGACTGCCGCTCTCAACTCACAGCTTGCCGAGATCCAGGCGCAAATCAGTGTGTTGGCTGGCGAAAAGAGCGAGCTGGAGGCCAAGGTTCAGGCTGCCGAGGCTCGGGCTGCCGAGGCCGCCGCCGGAGCAGGCGAGGCAAGTGAGCTCCAGGCACAGATCGCCACTCTGGCTGGCGAAAAGAGCGAGCTGGAGGCCAAGGTCCAGGCTGCCGAGGCTCGGGCTGCCGAGGCCGCCGCCGGAGCAGGCGAGGCAAGTGAGCTCCAGGCACAGATCGCCACTCTGGCTGGCGAAAAGAGCGAGCTGGAGGCCAAGGTCCAGGCTGCCGAGGCTCGGGCTGCCGAGGCCGCCGCCGGAGCAGGCGAGGCAAAGTGAGCTCCAGGCACAGATCGCCACTCTGGCTGGCGAAAAGAGCGAGCTGGAGGCCAAGGTTCAGGCTGCCGAGGCTCGGGCTGCCGAGGCCGCCGCCGGAGCAGGCGAGGCAAGTGAGCTCCAGGCACAGATCGCCACTCTGGCTGGCGAAAAGAGCGAGCTGGAGGCCAAGGTCCAGGCTGCCGAGGCTCGGGCTGCCGAGGCCGTAGCTGGGGCAGGCGAGACAAGTGAGCTCCAGGCACAGATCGCCACTCTGGCTGGCGAAAAGAGCGAGCTGGAGGCCAAGGTCCAGGCTGCCGAGGCTCGGGCTGCCGAGGCCGTAGCTGGGGCAGGCGAGGCAAGTGAGCTCCAGGCACAGATCGCCACTCTGGCTGGCGAAAAGAGCGAGCTGGAGGCCAAGGTCCAGGCTGCCGAGGCTCGGGCTGCCGAGGCCGCAGCTGGGGCAGGCGAGGCAAGTGAGCTCCAGGCACAGATCGCCACTCTGGCTGGCGAAAAGAGCGAGCTGGAGGCCCAAATCGATAACGCATCAAGTCCGACTGCGTCCAATGTCGACGTCGACGCCGTGGTCGACGAGAACAAGAGCCTAGCAGCTCGGGTGGCCGAGCTCGAGGCCGAGGTCCGCGCCTCGCGAGCTGCCAGCGACTCGGACGCACTGATCGAGAAGATGCGCGGCGAGCTCATTGAGGCCGAGGCAAAGATCAGCAAGCTGGAGCGCGAAGTGGTAACCGCCACGACTGCCGCCGTTTCTGCCGCGCCTGCTGCTCCAGCCCCCGGGCCTCCGCCGCCACCGGCAGGCGGCCCGCCACCACCGCCGCCACCACCGCCACCACCGCCGGCCGGAGGGGGGCTGCAGAAGAAGAAAGCCCGCACCATGCCTGCCGGCGGCATGGCTTCGCTGGCGGCCGCAATCCAGGGCGCGTCTCTGCGCAAGACCGACGGGCCCGGGAGCGGAGGCGGCGACGACGGCAGCGGAGGCGGCAACGGGCCGGTCGGCATGGGCGGCATCCTCGCCGCACTCAAGGGTGGCGTCAAGCTCCGCAAGGCTGCTGCCCGCCGCAAGGAGCCCGAGAACGCCAAGACCGAAAACGACGAGATCGCCAACATGGCTGCTCGCCTTGCCCAGCGCCGTGCCAAGAACCCACAAACCTGGCGCCACTCGGTCAAGATGTCGCTCTCGGAAGCCGACGAGCTCTCCAAGGCGCTCGCCGAAGAGGGCCCTTCGTCGTAGGCCGGTTTACTCTTTTGTAGGCATGCTCTCCAGAAACGCACCAAGATCAAACTGATCCTGATACTCGCCGTCGTCCCACAGCTCGCCCAACGAGTTGAGGATGGCGCCCAGCTTGCCACCCTGGCCCGACGAGCCGGCGGCCGACTCGGCGGCGGCGGCGGCGGCGGCGGATTCTGGCGCGGCCGAGCCTGCGGCGGCGCCGGATTCCGCGTCGTCGCCAAGCTCAAAGAGATCGATGAGGCGGTCCGTCGACATGGTGAGCATGGACGAGTTCTCGGACGAGACCACGGTGTTGGCCACGTTGAGCTTGAACTGCTGCAGGCCCATGATTTTGTCTTCGAGCGTGCCCTTGGCAATGAGCCGGTAGACGTTGACGACCCGCTTCTGCCCGAGCCGGTGGGCCCGATCCATGGCCTGCAGGTCCTTCATCGGGTTCCAGTCGTGGTCCATAAACACCACCGTGTCGGCGCCGGTCAGGTTGAGCCCGAGCCCGCCGACCGAGGTCGTGAGGAGGAGTACGTCGATGGTCGGGTCCGAGTTGAACTTGTTGACCACGGCCTGTCGCTTCGACGACGCCACCGAGCCATCGAGCCGCATGTACGTCACGCCCGGAAGCACGCTCTCAAACACGTCGCTCTCGATAAGGTCCAGCAGCGCCTTGGACTGCGCGAAAATGAGGACGCGATGCCCGCCGCCGCCTGTCCGCGTCTCCGGTGCGCCGGTGATCCCGCACTGCTCCAGCAGTTCGGCAAGGACCTTGAGCTTGGGAGCCTGTGCCAGCGTGTGCAGCGCCTTGTCTGGCTGCGCGTACCGTCCCATGACCTCGGCATACATGCCGTGCGACGGCGTGAGCGCAAGCGTCGGATGGTTGATCACCTTGCGCAAGTACTGGAGCGTTCGGAAGATGTGGACCTTGGACGACGCGCCCTTGCCGCCAAGCCCGACCTCGTCGACCGCTGCGTACAGCTCGCGTTGCAGCGGCGAGAGCGTGCAGTACACGTCCTGGATGATCTTGGGCGGCAGGTCGTCGAGTACCTCCTCCTTCAGCCGCCGCATGAGGAACGGGAGAACCTGCCGGTGGAGCGCCTCGAGCGCCAGCGCCCCGGCCTCCTGCTCGGCCTCGGAGCACTTGGCGTCGCGCGACGCCACAATCGGCTTGCCGTACACAGCCTGGAACCGCCCCTCGCTCCAGAGAAAGCCCGGCATGAGAAAATCAAAGAGCGACCAGAGCTCCAGCACGTTGTTCTGGATCGGCGTGCCAGAAAGAATGAGCCGGTGCGAGGCAGGCACTCGCTTCACCGCCTGCGCCACAAGCGACTTGGGGTTCTTGATCACGTGGCCCTCGTCAAGGACGCAGTACCCGAACGGGAGCTGCGAGAGGAGCTCCACGTCGTTGCGCATCACCTCGTATGAGCACACAACCACCGGCAGCGCCTGCGACGGCCGCTGCTCCCGTGGCGCCCACGCGAGCGGTGGCGGCGGTGGCGGCGGCAGCGCACCCACAGCAGGCTCGCCCTTGCCACCCTTGGCGCCCTTGGCGCTCTTGCCTGCCTTCCGCACTGCCTTGATCCACGCTGCGTAGGCATCGACACCGGTGACCCAGCCGCGGAGCGCTTCCAGCCGCTTCTTGGGCGGCCCACGGAAAGCGATCGGGCAGAGAATGCCATCGGGCACAAACTTGGTCATCTCCATGGCCCAGTGCTCGACGAGCGTCGTCGGCGCGACAACCAGGGTCGGCAGGCCGAGTGAGGCCGGCGTGGCGTGTGGCGCGGCTGCAGCCTCCACCGCCGACGCCGCCACAATGGCAATGGTCTGCAGCGTCTTACCGAGGCCCATGTCGTCGCAGAGGACGCCATGGAGGGCGTACTTGCGGAGAAAGGCGAGCCAGTTGAGCCCGTCCTGCTGGTACGAGCGGAGTGTGATGCCACCCTTGAGCGTAAACGGGAGCTCGTACGGCTCGAGCTTGGTCGGATCGAGAAGCTGGTCGAGGAACGACCGCTTGGCGCTCCGCTGGGCAACAAGCTCGGCCGACATGCCCGCGGGCGACGGCGCGCCCGCCTCGAGCGGCATGAGCTTGATGAGCGAGCCAAAGGTGTTGGCCATGGCGGTGCGGACGGCGGCAACAGGATCCGACATCCGCCCGAGCACCGGCACAATGATAAAGACGAGATACGGGAGCACATCGTCGCCGAGCGCGTCGACAAGCGCGTCGACGGCTGCTGCCGCGCCCAGCCGCCGCAACGGCGACGTGCCGTCGTCGAGGAGCGGAAGGACAGAGGAGATGACGGTCTGCATGACGGTCAGCGTAAAGCTGCCAGCAAGCGCGGCAAGTGCGCGTGACGCGCCGTGGCGGACAGCCGCGTTGGCGACGACCAGGCATGCAAAGACACCCGGGAGCAGGCTTGCCACCTTGGCCTCGACCTCTGGCGAGACCGCAAGCTTCGGCGCAAGCGTGGCAAGAAGTGCAAGGGCGCGGACGGCGGCCTGCGGCTCGGTCGCCGGCGACGCGAGGCCAGCGGCTAGGATCTTGGTTTCGAGGTGTGGGAGGAGCGAGAAGAGCGAGGCGCCAAGCGAGTCTGCGAGTGCGTGGAAAAAGGCGGCGGCACCGATGGCAGCGCGAGCGGCACGGTCGGCGTCGGCACCGATCAGCTTGGGCGGATTAAGCTCCGCAAGGTTGGCCGGGAGCAGAGCCGGCTCGCGGTCTGTGCCGGCGAGAGCCTCAGGCCAGTCGGCGGCAGCGACGGTCGCCGGGTCGCCAACCAACGCGTTGAGCATCGAGCCGCAGATCTTATTGGCGGGGCCCTTGGGCAGCCGCGGGAGGACAGCCTCGACTAGGGCAACGAGGTGGGCGGCAGCGTCGGCCTGCAGCAGGGGCACATCGAGCTTCTTGACGGCGGCGACAAGTGCCTTGACCAGCGGGTTGAGCTTGGGCGGAAAGTGGGCAAGTGCGACAGCAGCGCCGGCAGCGGTCGCCTGTACGCACAGGTGGAACTTGTCCTGCAAGCTCTGGAGGAAGCCGATGGTCTCGAGGAGCTGGTCCTGGGCAGCGGTGCGGGCGGCAGCGGCGTCGCCGGTCCGTGTCAGCGGCATGTCCCGGTCCATGGCGGCAAACGCGGTGGTGGCAACGTAGGCGGCGGCGGCGAGGACGTCAGTCTCGGCCGATGGCGCACCGGCGAGCGCTTGTGTTGCCTTGGTCTGCGGGAGGCCGTGCGAGGTGAAGAGACTCACCAGGTTGCCCATCTGGGCGCGAAGCCTCTCGAGGAGGAGCATGAGCTCACCGTAGAGGGGAACAGCGCTCGCTTTGGTCCCGAGGCAGGCGAGGACAGCATCGAGGAGCGGCGAGCGGAGATCGGGGGTGTTCGGGGCCCAGCGGGCCAGGATCAGAGCACCGGCCTGGCGCTCAACCGAGAGCTGCGAGGCAAGAAGCGACGAGAGGAGCGAGACAAACGGATTGGCCTCGGTTGGAAGCGCGGCGGCGTACGCGGCGGCAAGGAGGCCGAGCGCAGCCGACCCGTTTAGCCGCATCCGCACGCCGGCAGTCCGCGACGAGATGCCGTAGACTGAGGAGAGCGCCGGATCGGCAGCGAGGCCGGAGGCCGGCTGTGTAGAGGGCGGCGCTGGCGCGGGAGCATTGCTCGACGAGGCCACCTCCATGGGCTGCGGCTTGGCACCCTCGCGAGTCGCCTTGGCAGTCGACCGAAGGCGGGCCGAGTGCTGCGGGATAAGGAGGAGCGAGGCGTCGAGCTGGGTGCCCGACGGCGTGACAAGCAGCTTTGTCCACGCCAGCAGGTGCGGCGAGGTGACCGAGACGATAAAGGCGGCCGAGTCGTCGAGGGCGAGGAGAGCGGACCACAGTTTGCGCGAGGCGGCGACGAGCGACGGCTTTGTCTCGAGAAGCATGTTCTGGAAGAGGAGGCGGAAGAGCGGACCCATGCAGGTCTCTGCGGAGAGCCATGCGCCGGACGAGCGAGAGAGGAGGGTGGAGAGGGTGGTGAGGGTGGCGGTGCGGACGGCGGCGTCGTTGTGGCGGAGAAAGGGGAAGAGGCGCGGGATGAGGTGCGCGAGGCGGGCCGGCGGCGCGCCATGGAGCATGTGGCTCGACTCGGCCGAGCCGGCGGCGGCAATGTCCGCGGCCGCGGCTGCGGCCGGATCGGCGGTCTCGTCGTAGTTGTACAGCTTAAAGTCCGAGTCAGGCGGGGCAGCGGCGTAGGTGGCAGCGAGGAGCTCGAGCGAGGCCGCGGTGGAGACGGTGAGGTCGTCGAGGTAGAGAAGGGCGTCCCAGAGGACGGAGAGGAGAGGGCCGACGAGGCGCGGGAAGGCGTCGACGATGTGGGAGGCGAGCGGGGCGAGGGTCTGCGCCGCGACAGCGCGGACGTCGTCTTCGCCATCGGAGAGATGGCGCATGACCGGGCGGAGGATGAGCGGAAGCCAGGCGGCGACGAGGTCCATGCGAACGAGGACGACGTACTTGATGCCGAGGAGGCCGCCGTGGCGGACTTGCCAGTGCGGATGGTCGAGGAGGGCGAGGAGGGCCGAGACAAAGCGCGGGACGTTGTCGTCGACCATGTGGGCGACAAGAGCACCCATGGTCTGAGCCACGGTCTCACGGACGGGAGCGACGACGAGGCCAGAGACGTAGTCGCCGAAACGGTCGAGGAGGAGGACGCAGAAGAGGCGGAGAGCGGTGTCTTCGACCCATGCGGCATGGAGGGCTGCGTTTGCAGCCGGGCTCACGCCGTTGTGCATGCCCGCCGTAGCGGCATGGTGCTTGAGGATGTCGCGGAGGGCGGCGGCGGCGCCATGGCGCGTCTCCCAGCGGTCGTTGAAGATGTCGTAGAGGAGCTCGTCGGTGAGCGGCTCAAACGGCCACTCGGGCGTGGCGTATTGTTCCCACTCTGTGGCGGCCGGGTCGTCGTCATCAACAGCCTCGACCACGATCTTGTTGCCTGCTACAGCGCGTTTGCGGGCGAGCTTCTTGGTCTTTTTTGTCGGCGGAGCCATGACCGACGAGACGGCGCCGGTCTCGCGGGCGCGCTTGCGGCGGGCGTCGCGCTTGAGCTGGTTCCGCTCGCGGGCCGAGAGCCCATCGAGGTCGGCGATGACCTCTTCGGCGGCCGGGGCGGAGCTGGCCGAGGAGCCCGCCGGCTGCGTCGTCGCCTTCATCTCCAGATCGTCGTCGGCAATCATGTCTGCGAACATGTCGCCGCCGATGGTGCTATCGCCGAGGCCGAGACGCATGTTGAGCGCCTCCCGGGCGGCAGCGAGCCGGGTGGCGCGATTGGCAGAGAGCGAGCGGGGGTCGAGGTCGTACTCTTGCCCGGCCGAGCCGGCAAGCGGGCGGGCGTTGGCGAGGACGGCGTCAATATCAAACGAGTCAAAGGAGAGCAGGCGCGAGTCGGCGGAAGGGCGATCTTCGACCGACGACGAGGAAGCGCCGGCAGCCGACGGCGGAATGATGACCGGGTTCCACGGCGGAGTAGCCTCAGCCAGGGCACCCATGGCAGCACCAGCTGCCGTCCGTGTCTCCCACTCTGGCGATGTGAGGAGCGGTCTCACCTTTGCCACTAGAGGGAACAGATGAGAGGCATTGGCTTTGACCAGAGAGCCCAATTGGGACGCTGCCGCCTTTCGTGTTGCCGTAGACGAGCCTGTGGTGAGAAGGGTGAGCAGTCGGTCGAGATGGGTCTCTGCCATGGCTTGTTGTCCACGATGTTGATGGTTGTGGTTGTGATTGTGGTGGTTGTGGTGGTTGTCGTCAACTCTGTGTCACTCGGGTGGGTGGCTGTGGTGGCTATGGTTGTACTTGTGCACACAGTGGTGGTGTGTACAGTTGTTGTTGTTGTGGTGCGTATGGTAGTTGTGGTGGTGTGTATGGTTGTGGTGGTGTGTGTGTGGTGGTGACGGTGGCTGTGGCTGTGGTGGTGGCTGTGGTGGTGGTGGTGTCAGTATCCGTCCGAGTTGGTCTCCTTACTCTGTGACATGGTCGCTCGCCTCTACTTGGCCTGCGTAGCCAATGAGCTGACATGACGGACATCGAATCTGACACTCTCGACTCTTGAACGTAGTTGTTGGAGAACAATGGGAGGTAAGTATATGCCTGCTCCTGTGCTTGATGTGGTGCCTGTTATGGCTGTGGTGGCCATGAGCGTGGTTGTGGTAAAGGGGCGGGGAGAGGGGGGGAGTGCAAGAGGATGGATGACATGCGGGTTGGGCTGGTGCCCGAGCTCGACTGGAGCGAGCAAGTCGGACAAGCCGGGCGGGATGGGCAAGCTGTGATATGATGTGATATGGTGTGGTGTGATGTGGTGCGTCTTGTACTCATGGTGATGGTGATGATGACGATTATGACGATGGTGACCATGATGATGACCTTGATGATGACGATGTTGATGACGATGTTGACGATGATGATGACATCCGTCCCGTGACAGTGCCTGCTCTGTTCAGATACCTCTCCAAGAGGTACCCACGGATTGTGGTGGATGTCAAGGAGGATGTGCCGGATGAGGGCAAGGATGAGGTGGATACGTCCAAGGCCAACCCAAACGGAATGGAGTTTGACTGTCTTTACCTCGACATGAACGGCATCATCCATCCGGCGTCGCACCCCGAGGACAAGCCGGCGCCGTCAACCGAGGACGACATGTATCTGGCCATCTTCGAGTACATCGACAAGGTCTTTGCCTGTGTCCGGCCACGGAAGATTCTGTACATGGCCATCGATGGCGTTGCGCCACGGGCCAAGATGAACCAGCAGCGCGCGCGCCGGTTCCGCGCGGCACAGGAGCGCGAGATGCGGGCTGCGGCCGAGGTCCAACTCCGCGAGGAGTGGCTGCGGCTCGGGCGCGAGGTGCCGGAGGAGACCGAAGGCGGCTTTGACTCGAACGTCATCACCCCGGGCACGCCGTTCATGGCGAAGCTCTCCGTCTACCTCCGTTGGTACATCTCGCTCAAGCTCTCGACCGACCCGGGCTGGGCTGGCATTGAGGTCATTCTCTCGGACGCGCAAGTGCCTGGCGAGGGTGAGCACAAGATCATGGAGTTTATCCGGGTCCAGCGGGCGCTACCCGGGTACGACGCCAACCAGCGTCACGTCATTCACGGCCTCGACGCCGACCTCATCATGCTCGCACTCGCCACCCACGAGCCCCACTTTTACATCCTCCGCGAGCGCATCATCTTTGGCCCGCCACTCATCTGCAAGGTGTGCGGCCAGCCTGGGCACGCCGAAGACAAGTGTAAGTTTGCGTCGGCCGAGGCCAAGGCCGCGCTGGCCGGCGAGCGCAAGGAGACGAGCGCAGCAACGCCGTTCCAGTTCCTCCGCATCCCGGTCCTCCGCGAGTACCTCGCCAAAGAGTTTGAGGGCCCCCACTACTCGGTTGCCGGAGGCATGGACCTTGAGCGCATCATCGACGACTATGTGTTTCTCTGCTTTCTCGTGGGTAACGACTTTCTCCCGCACCTCCCCTCGCTCGACATTCGCGAGGGCGCCATTGACCGACTCATGGAGCTGTACAAGTCGCTCTTCCCCACCATGGGTGGGTACATTACCGAGAACGGGCGTCTGATCTGGCCGCGGGCGCAGGCGGTGCTCGCGGCGCTCGCAGTCGACGAAGAGTCGATCTTTGTCGAACGGGCGGCCGATGCAGCCAAGCGCGACGCTCGCGACGAGCAGCGGACGGCTGAGATTGCGTCGCGGGCGGCTGAGCGCGAGCACTGGAACCTCGTGCGCCGGTACGCCACTCACGTTCCGCGTGCGCCCAGCGATGTCAAGGCCATCGAGGACGCGCTGGCGGCCGGCAAGACGTCGTCGGCAACGGCGCGGCAGGCGATGGCGGGCGGCGGTGCCCGCGAGGCGTCGCAGTACTCGGCCGAGGATCTCGCGGCGATGCTGACGCTGTCGGCATCGGAGCCACGGCGCGAGCTAGCGGCGCGGACGCCGATCCGCGACGCCGACCTCCTCGCCCTCTACGACGGCATCCGGCAGGTCGCCTCGGGCCCGCCGGGCTCGGTCAAGGTATTCTCAGAGCTATCGGGCTTTTACCGCGCCAAGGGCCACGCGTACGCAGAGACGCTCGGCCTCGAGCACGACACGCTTGGCGGGCACCCGCACCAGGCGCTGCGCGTGACCAAGACTGGCAGCAAGCCTATCGACGACGCCACAGCCTTTGCTGCCGACCTCAAGAGCGCGGTCAAGAGCGCGGCAACCGTCTCTGACGCCGACGCCGAGAACAAGACGCGTCTCGGTGACTTTGGATGGCGCGAGCGGTACTACGAGCTCAAGTTTGGCAGCGCCGGAACCGATGTGAGTGTGGTGGCACACGCGTACGTGGAGGGCCTCGCCTGGGTCCTGCAGTACTACTACTCGGGCGTGCCGTCGTGGAACTGGTACTACCCTTATCACTATGCGCCGTTTGCGACCGATCTCGCGTCACTCGAGACGTTTGAGGCCAAGTTTGAGCTCGGCAAGCCATTCAAGCCGTTCCAGCAGCTGATGGCAGTCTTCCCAGCTGCATCCGGACACGCCATTCCGGCGCCGTTCCGCGCGCTCATGACTGCTGACGACTCGCCGATCCGCGACTTTTACCCGCTCGACTTTGGCCTCGACATGGAGGGCAAGCGCTACGCATGGCAGGCCGTAGTCCTCCTCCCGTTCATCGATGAAGCACGGCTGCTGGCGGCGCTCGAGCCGCTGGAGGCCGAGCTCACGCCCGAGGAGCGAGCTCGCTCGCTGCCGGGCCTCACGTACTACGCGGTCCGGGCTGACGCTTCGGTGGCCCAGACGCTCGAGCTCTCAGAGTTTGCCGCGAGTGCCGATGCTGCCGCGCCTCAAGCCAACAGCGGGAAGCAAAAGCCTGGATGGGCGCTAGCACTCGTCGCGGCGGGCTGTAAGGAGTGGCCTGGCGCCATGGCTGGCTTTGTCTGGCCGTGCGGCGCAACCCGCCGGCCGGCCTCTATTTATCCTGCCGAGCCGTTCAGCGGGCGCGACCCGTCAAAGTACTCGATGATCCCGTTCGACAACAATGCACTGATCCTCGCGTACGGCCTCCCGCCCAAGCGGGCCCACCGACCGTTTCTCATCCCGGGCGCCCAGCGGCCCAAGCCGATCCTGCGCGCACACGACCGCCCGGTCCGCGGGCGCGGACGCGGACGCGGGCGCGGGCGCGGGCGCGGGCGCGGGCGCGGACGCGGGCGTGGACGTGGGCGTGACTACTCGCGCGGCTATCAGCAGCCCGGGCGCGGGGGCTACTCGCGGGTGCCGCAACGCGACCAGCCGCGTGGCTTCCAGGCTGCGCCAAGCCTCATGCCACACGTCCACGGCCATCTGCCTGCGCGCCGGATCATGCCGACCGCGCACTGGACACCAAACCCATTCCCGCACCCGGGCCCTGCTCCGTGGGCGGGCGGCGGCGCAAGCGGCGGCGCGGCCAGCAGTCACAACGGCAGCAACGTGTCGCGGCCGCCCCTCCCTGCTGCGCCGCAGGAATGGGTCCCGCCGCGGGCACCGGGCGCGCCACCGGCGCCGCAGCGGCCTGGCGGCCCCGCTTCGTTTGGCGGGATGTACGCGCCGCCGCCGGCATCGTCTGCGCCAGCACCGCCGTCGCGCAAGCGGCATTGGCGTCCGCAGTCGGGTGACACATCAGCTGGGCGCGGAGGGCAGAACAGCGGCGGGCGCGGCGGTCGGCGCGGCGGCGGACGCGGTGGTGGGCGCGGTGGAAACCGGTCGGCAGCGGCATCGATCCGCGAAATGCTGCGCAAGAAGCGCAAGGGTCTCGATGGCGACTTTATTGTCCCACAGTAGCTCGTGTTTCAAGCGTTTACGCCCAGTCTCTGCCTCTGCGCTCGGGCACATGTCTGTGAGCCGTGGATGCGGGGGATTGTTGTCGACTATGCAGCACAGCGATTGGCAATTTCATAGCCAGCAACCTTCATGAAGACTCGCCGGCAGGGACTGCCCTGCGGAGCCGCAGCAAGAGTTGATAATGCCGTTTGCGGGCCGTTTGCGTGGCTCGCAGTGATGCTTGTCGGGTAGCCGTGCCTCTAAGGCGCTGCGGCTGGTGGCGACTAATGTGTCGGTGACAGGCAGCGCCACACGTGTGTGCGTCGGATGCTCGCGTTTCCACTACGTTTGACATGGCTGGACAAACGTCACGCGGTGCATTGGTAGCTCAGCGAAGCTGGCTGATGCCGGAGGGAGTGTCGCTGTAAAGGCTAGATGCTTGCGGATGGGGCGAGAAGCTGTTGTACGGTTGTTGGGGCGCTTTCTGTCGGCAGTGCAGGCGTACGGGGAGATGCGGGATGTTTCATGGCTGGTTCAGGTGGTTATTTGCCGGAGTGAGTGTCTGCGCGGGTTGTTGCCAATCACTTCTAATTGGAGGTACCTCGGTGGATTTTTCGCCGACCTTGACCAGACGAAACAGAAATCCCGCATTGTGCGACACCCCACTCTGCCGACTCGTGAGGCCCCTTCTGGAGCTAGCAGGTATTTTTCTGTCCCTCCAAGGTCACCAACAGGTATGTTGATACGTATGGTAGTTGGCGCGCGTTATGGTGTTCGTATGGTAAATACTTAGTCCTATGTAGCTCCCCCTCCCCCCTAGGGAACACCGTTGGGTTGGGCCGACTTTTGGTCAGCGGTCAAAAAATGCCCGCATCAGTCGTTCGTCTGGTCTCCGTTGCCAGCCTCATCCCCTGAAAAATGTTCCATGAAAAAACGGCAAAGGTTGATCGAGATCTATCCAGCTTGCCACCACTCGACTTCATTCAGTGCATCGTACGGTATGTGAGTTGGCCAGCCAACGCATCCGCAATTGGGCAATGTGCGGCCATGCCATGCCTACCATGGTGAATGATGTGTGTGTGGGGAGGAAGGGGGGGTTCTTTGGGATGCCTTCGGCATGGTGTGTCGGTTCCGGCCCCCTTTGTCATCCCCGTGGGCGTGTGTATGTGGCAGCTGACGAGGTCCGCGACTTGGCTTCGCTGTCACTACGTAGACTCTGGTCAACCGAAGCTTTTTTCGCTCGGCTTCGTGAAGGCTGGTGCTTTGAGGCAATTTGCACGTACGTTTGGCATGGTTGGCATCATCCCACGCGAGCGTTTGTTTTTTGTTATTGAGTTGACCAGGTGCGGAGAAGGGGCGGGGGGCAGTGGTCGACGACCCACAGAACGTTGCCCACCTCCTATCCTCTTGCCCCCCTTACACCTCACTTACATCCCCATCCTCCACAAGTATAGCATCTTGACAACATCCCCGGCGTCTTGCTTCCCTGGAATTGACCCAGTCGTTACCTAGTTTCAACCAATCCAAGCCGATACCTCTGCTGACATGCCGAATCGCAAGCGTGTCTCGCAGGCGTGCGATTTTTGCAGAACAAACAAGCGTCGCTGCTCCGGCTGGCCGCCATGCACGCAATGCGTCCGCCGCAAGCGCGAGTGCACCTTTGAGATGGACCGCATCCGGCGGCCGGCAGTGAAGCCCGGCTCGGTGCCCATCGAAGAGGTCGACCGTATTGCCACCGAGCGCCGGAATGCGGCCAAGGAGGCCAAACGCCGTAAGTCATCTGCCTCAAAGAACAGTTCGGGCTGCCCGAAGCCGTCGACCGGGTCAGGCTCGGGATCAGCGCCGACGACTGCGAGTGGCGCGACTGTCCCGCAGGCGAGTGAGATGCCAACGCCGGTCATGGCCGCTACCTCCGGGTTCGTCGGTGGCTACTCGCCCGGCAGTTTTTCGTCGTCTGCGGCGTCATCGGTGCAGCCGATGCCTGGGCTGTACGCCGGCGCACCGCTAGCTGGGGCTCCACCGGTGACCTACTCGCGGGTGATGGCGACGGAGATTCCGACGGTGCCGTCGCCGCTGGTGGCGGACCCGCCACTGGCCGGCCGGGTGGCTAACCGGGTCGGCGGCCTCCAGCTCGACTTGCTTAATGTGGTGGCCAACGGTCTTCCGCCGGGCCTCGACACCTGGTCGCCGCTTCCGAACCTCCTCACGCTCTCAAACATGACCGAGACTGAGCTCTTTGGGCCGGCCGAGGTGCCTGCGGCCGGCGCCGAGGCCGGCGACGCCTCTGCGGCGAACAGCAAGCGGCGGCGCGACGATGACGGCGAAGGCCACCTCGGCGCAACCGATGCGTCGCGGCCGCGCAAGATGGCGCGGCCGCTGCAGGCGCCGTCTGGCTCTGTCTCGCCGTCGCCAATCGGCATGGTGAAGCTTCCGCCCGGCCCGCCGCTCCCGGCGATTTTCCAGACGACCGAGTCGAAGCAGGTGCTTGCGCTCCTCGTGGAGACGTACTTTACGTACATCAATGCGATTCCCGGCCTTGTGGTGCGGCGGAGCGAGTTTGAGGCGCTTGCGGCCGGTGGCACGCCCCCGAAGCTCAGCATTGCCGTCCACGTCCAGTTCTACGTGGCGATGGCGCTTGCGGCGTCGGGACTCAAGCACGCGGTGATGGCGGCGCAGCTGATGCAGCGCGCGTCTGAGCTTGTGCCGCAGCTCGCGGGTGCGCGCGATGTCGACACGGCCGTCGCCCACACGCTGCTCTTCCTCTCGTACATGGGGGTGAACAACGAGCTGGCGGGCACGTTCCTCTCGGCAGCGCACACGGTGGTGAGCGCGCTTGTCGACCGCAGCTCCGTTGTGGCGGCTTGTGGCGACTCTGTGGAGCTCGACGCGCTCCTGACCAAGTTTTCCACAGGCATGGTCCTCTCGTCGGCTCACCAAGAGCAGGCGCGGTTTGTGATGGCCAACCTCTTTGCACTTGTGCACGCGGACACGCTGGCCAAGATCGAGTCGACTGACGCTGACGCACTGTTTTCGATTGGAGAGGCCAAGCTCCGCGAGCACTGCCCCGAGTCGGCGAGCGTGCGCGGGTACCGGCCGCTCTCACGCGAGATCGCCACGCTCCTTCTCTCGGCCATTCCGACGGACAAGCTCTTCTCGATGGTCTCGATGCTCCTCGACTCACCAGGGCTGACCGAGGTCGAGCGCGGGTACCTGGCTGTGGTCCGTGCGGCGGTCGACACCTCGGTGATTGTGCTCGACCAGTGGGACCCGGCGTTTTCGTCACTCCCCGAGCTCCGCGCGCTCCTCAGCTCGTTCACCACGACGCACCCAGTCGGCTCGTCGCCGGCCGAGGTCGAGTCCCGCAAGCGTGCGCTCGCCGACGCGGCGCCGCTCCTGGACCGTATGCTCGCGCGGCTGATGGCCATCCGTACGCTCTTCCTCCGTGACGTGGCGGCCGGAGTGCCCAACCCCGACCTCGCTTTTGGTCCGCTCACCCTCCTCGTCCTCGCCACCGTCTCGACGTTCATCGGCTTTCTTCACGGTATTGGTGGCAACCAGGAGAGCATGAACAAGATGTGCCGGTCGGCGGTCGAGTACATCGAGCTCGTGCCGCCGTTGGGCGCACGGCTGCTGCACTCGACGGCGCTGCCGGCGGTGCCAACGCTTGTCACGCTGGCGTTTGTCTTTTTCCGCGCTGGCGACAGTGCGGCGCTCGCGCGATCGACAGTGCTCCTCTCGGCACTGGCGCGCTCGTCGCGTGTTGCCGCTGCCGCCCTAGCGCTCATCGAGTCATTGACCGACCCGATTCAGCAAGTCGCAGCTATGACCGGCACCTCGGCACAACAACTATTGGCGCAGCAGCAGCTCGCGAACGGCATCGGCACCAAGAACGCCCAGCACCAGGCCCGTAACGCTCTTCTCAACCGCAAGTTTGGCGTCCAGCAGAGTCATCCATCTGGCCGCGTCGACTCGTCGCCGCAGCCGGGCGACGTTGACACGCTCGGCAACCCTGGCCTTGGCCTCGGCACGCTCAACGTTCGCACGGCAGACTTTCTCTCGGCCGCCCTCAAGACGCCCAAGACTACACCCGGCACCGACTACAATCCCGCAGACATGCTCGCTTCCATGGATCTTTAATCTATAATGAAACACAATCACACGCTGAGAGCGCTTGCTGGCGGTGGTGTGGCGGGTGGCGGGGAGTCTCGTCCGAACACGCCACACACGAAACACAGCGAGCGAGGCAAGGGCGGAAGCCAAGTTGGAAGCATGGCAGAGACGACGGGACGAGTCGGCGACCCACGACCTGCGCTCAACACGACAGGCCGCAGCTTTGAGGGTGTCGGCGAGGTGTGGATCCCTGTCTCGCAAGCAAAGGGCGAGCTGGCGTGGCGGGAGGAGCTCGTCTCGGGCCTCATCGTTGAATCGCGCATCGAAGCCAAAGTGGCGGCATCGGCTGCAGCAGCCGGTCACGGCGTCTCGGCGCCGCCGCTCATCTTTTTTACTCGGCAGTGGTTCGAGTATGGCCTGGCTCTGACCCAAGATCGCGACGGGACGGACTCTGGCTTGGGCTCCGACATCGGCCGACCGACAGGTCTGGTCGAGGCGATGGCTAGTGAGACCGAGGACTTTGTTGCCTTTGTGGACGCGGTGATCAATGTGCTCGAAGTCGATCTGGGCCTTGTTGACTACCACTGGCAGCTGTTGCTGTTCAAGCATGCTGTGCGGGGCAAGAAGTCGCCCATCCGTGCGCACGGCGTTCGAGTGTACTACGGCAACGTCGACCGCGACGGCCCATACAACTCGGGCCTCACCTGCCTCTCGTGCGAGACCGCGAGTGTCGAGGCGAGGCAGTCATTTGTGACCGACAACGAGGAGGCGTGCATGTGGCTGGACGCAAAAGGCCGGCCGATGTGGGTGGTGACGCCGCGGCGGCACGTCGACGCGCTCTCCGAGTGCACGGCAGCCGAAAAGATGGCGATATTTCAGCTGGCGGCGACAGGGCTTGGCGCGTCAGTGGCGGCCGCCATGGCCAAGGAGCCGGCCGGTTTTCGGTTCTCGACGCTCAAACTCAACCACGGAACGTACCGCAATTGGGAGCACCTCCACCTCAAGATCTCGCTCCACGGCTCAAACTGGCGGCAGGTGGCGGAGGCGGTGGCAGCGAGCCTCCCCGGCGAGCGCACTGATCTCCTCGACCGACTCGACACGCTGCGGGCCGAGGCGGCGGCGCGCAAGGCGGCGCGTAAGGCACGAGGGGAGAGCGGCAGTAGCGGGCGTGGAGGAGGCAAGGGCTGGAAACGGTGATGGAGCAAGGAGTTGCAGCCAAGCCAGCAGAGGCGATACTTTGATGGAGCTAAAACGAGGTGACGAGCTCGCCGACGCCGTCGGCGGTGTCATAGACGAGCTTTGCGACAGCGAGGGCGAGAGCGTCTGCGGCGTCCTGCGACGAGGCCTCGGCGTAGACGCGGACGACGTCCTCTGTGCCCGAGGGGCGGACAAAGGCGCGACCGGCATCGACAGGAGCAACGAGAGCGTCTATGGCATCCTGCATACCTGTCGGCTCGACAAGCTGCTGGTCGGCGTTGGTGGTGGTAAAGACGGTGCGGTCGGCGACGGCGACCTTGGTCAGCCGGTTCGGGTGCTCGGTGTAGAGGGCGGCCCAGTCTGCCACCGAGAGGCGGCGGATGCGGAGGATGGCCTCGATGAAGAGCATGTCCGAGATGGCGTCGCCAACGGCCTGGTTGACGACGGCGGGGAGGAGGCCGAGCTGTGTGGCGGCGGCGGCAGCCGGCGGGGCGGTGGCAAGGTCCGGGTTCGCCGCCACACGGGCGAGCGTCTCGACGTACTTGGGCGAGAAGACGACGGTGCCGTGGCCGTTGGCCTCAAAGTAGACGCCGATGTCGTAGGCCAGAGCGGCGTGATGCAGATGCTTGACGCCGGTCTTGGTAAACTCGACGGTAGCGCCGAGCTCATTGCGGAGGTAGGTGGTGGAGGCACCATTGGCGTAGGCGGTCTGGATGACGGCGAGCGAGAGCTCGTCGGCGGCGACGAGGCCGGCGTCGACGAGGACCTGCAGCGTCGATGAGATGTAGTCGGCCATGAGCGAGGCCAGCTTGTCGCCGTCGAGGAGGACAAAGCCCGCGGACGGCGAGTTGAAAAAGTAGACGACGCGGTCAGCGTCTCCGTCAAAGGCGGCGCAGCGATCGGCTGTCTCGGCGAGTACCGGCGGCGGCATCTGGTTCGACTTGACATAGTCGGCGCCGGCCTCATGATTGAGAATGTTCACCTCGGGGTCGCTGCCGTCGTTGACGATGGAGGCGTGTAGGGCAAAGTCGGGCCCAGCGGCGGCGAGGAGCGCGGCGAGCGCGGGCGCGCCGACGCCGTTGGCGCCGTCGACAAAGAGCTTACCGGCGTCAAACTCGCCGTTCCCGGCGCCACCGGCCTCCAGCAGCTGAGTATAGGCGGCGATGAGCTTGTTGTTGTAGCCGTCAAGAGTGGCGATGCCAAACTGAGGCTCGTTGCTGGCCTTGACCAGATAGTGGAGCTGAGGGGTGGAGACAAGGCCGACAGGGATGGCGTCGACGGCAGGGAGGACTGCGAGGCCAGCCTCGAGGGCGGCAACAAGCCGGTTGGCCGAGGGGCGGGTGTCGTGGCCGTAGCGGACAGCAGCCGGGGCATCGGGCGCTACGCTTGCGGCAGCGAGAGCGGCCGCAGCAAGCTCGGCCAGCTCATCGACCGTCGACGCGTTGGCCATGGCGACAGCGATCTTCTCGTATTCGGGCACAAGCATGTCGCCCGACGGCTCGACAAGCTTAACCCCATTGTCCGGTACGGGGTTGTGCGAGGCTGTAACCATGACGCCGACACACGCACCGCCGAGCGCCTTGGAGCGGATGGCAGCGAGGATGCCGACCTTGAACATGACCGAGTCGAGGAGGTCCGCGCTGTAGTGGGGGGCCT
>NW_013657624.1:232728-238995 GCF_000142905.1 Thecamonas trahens ATCC 50062
GCTGAAAGCCGGGGGGAGGTTGTAAATTTTTTGTGAGGGTACGAGTGTGGCTGCCGAACAACAAGGCATGGGAAGGGGGGGGGGGGAGGGGGACGGGGGGGAGGGCGAGCGAGAGGGCCAACGAGCAACTGTTCGTCCGCTCACGGCGGGTTGGAACGTACGCCATACGGAAGCCAGCAGTTCCGTAAGAGTAGACGACCGAGTCGGGCTTGGGGTATGAAGCAATACCCGCAGTCAGGTTGGCTGTGATGTCAGCAGGGAGCAAGGACATGGTGGGTGATGGGAAGGGGAGGAGTGGGAGGAGTGGGTGCGGGTTGGTGGTGAGTGGCCAGTGGGGCGAGTGTAGCTACGCCGCGAGTGGACAGACTCGTCGACGAGTTGGTGGACGTGGTGGCGACCGAGGTAGTGGGGGTCGGGAGGGACAGGGTCGAGCGGAACGAGCGTCTGTGTTTTGTTTGCTGCGTGCTTGTCTGTCTGCTTGTGGTGTGTGTGTGGTGCGTGGCTATGGCGGGCGTGGACGATAGGAGCCAGACGGCGGCGGCGGTGAGCGCGGTGGGCGACTTGCTAGCGCAGCTGGGTGTAGAGATGGGCGATGGATCGGCGAGCTCGTCTTCGCGGGAGAGGCGCGGTGGCGGACGTGGCAGAGGTGGTGGTGGTGGGAGCAAGAGTGGGACGCGGACGGCCGGGCAGACAATGACCGGGCGTGAGCTGGCAAGGATCCTGGCGGCGGCCAAGACGGGGATGGCGAGCCCAAGCGATGACGGCGGTGAGGCGCTGATGGCCTCGCTCTCGCGGGCCGCATCGACGCTCTCACTCGGTGAGTCGGATATTCTTGCCGAGCTGGTGGCGGCTACCGACGATCTCAACAAGGGTGCCGGGCTGGACTCGGATAATATCCGATTCCTGCTTGGTGATGGCGGAGACGGCGGCAGCGGTGGCGGCGGTGGCGACGAAGCTGATGACGTTGACCTCTCGGATTTGGTTGGTGGCGGGTGGGCAGGCGCGGCGTCGGCACTGCAAGCCGGACCGGGCACCCAGAGGAAGAGCGCAAGCAAGACAGGTTCAAGCAGGAGCGGCGGTGCGCCGCCGATCGTGGTTTCACCGGTCGTGCCTTTCAGCTACAAGTCGTTTGCGATGCTCGGCGAACTCGCGCTTCAGGCGCTACTGCTAGCGCGTGAGGCGCTGGTAACGGCAAACGGCAGCGTCAACCGGGCTCTCTCGGGCAAGTATTCACGGCTGGTCTCGCTCGCGCACCACACGCTTCGCGGTGTCACGCAGAGCCTCAAGGCAATCCATCGTGGGCGGACACGGTCGTTGCGAACGCTCAGGAAGCAGACATGTGGACTGCGGATGCTCAACCCGATTCTGAGCGCAGCGGTAGTGCACACAGCCGAACAGGCACTGGCGGTCGCCACAGATCCCCAGCTGGCGACCGAGTACCCTGACGTTGTGCGGTTTGTGGCGCTGGCGCCGGTCATTGAGGCCCATCTCAAGACCGCCGAGGTGACGCTGGCAGCACGGTATGCATACGACAAGAGGCTGCGACGGGGAGCAGACGTGGCACATGAGCGTCGGACCAAGGAGCGGGACACGGCAGGCAGCCATCGGCTTGGGCGCACCGAGTCGAGCCGAAGCAGCGGCGAGTCGATCTTTGATGCCGAGCTCTCGTCGGTCTCGACTTCGTCGACTGCGCCGCTTGCCCTCTCATCACGCTCATCAGGATCCTCGTTGCCGTTTGGCCTGTCTTCAAGCATCTCGTCTGGTTCGCTGCGGTTTGGACCGTCAACTGACAGCTGACGCCTCAGTGCCGTGGCGGGACGTCAGCCAGTGGGAGAGGCTGCCAGCGCAACGCCGTGATATTATGCAGTTTCCTCACCAGCAGCATTTCGCCTATAACAAGTACACCATGGGCGGCAGGATGTAGTAGTCTGCGCTATGTGGTGAAGAGGGTGTTGCTGTATGTACAGGGGGGGGGGGCCTTGCAAGTGGCTCGCAGTGTGTGGAAGTCGATTCTTCGCATTTTGTCAGCACGCCCAGCACGTAGATATGGTCAGGAATTGTTGACTTGCGTCCAACTCGCAGCATTCTTTCACTTGACTCGCTGCATGGACAGCATGTTATTGAACAACAGAGTGTTTATATGTGGTCTCCTGGCTGTGCTATGTCTCGCCACGAGTTACGCCAGGCCGTACTGTCCTCGGTACCCCCTCATGGACATGGAAGGGGATGAGCGTGACAGGGAGGTCTATTTGGTACGTGGTGGTGTCGGGGATTTCGTATCCCGCATTCTGACCAGCTCCAAGAACTAATTGCCCATTTCCATTGCCGTTTTCGTCATAGGTCTCCGCACCATGCGTTGCCCTGGACCACAGCAGCAGCTCGCGCATAGCAGCGAGTACAGCAGCCGGGCGACAGTCAGGCTATGGTATTAGCTTGACTATTACATGCTATGCCGCAACTGAGCCCAAGTTTGTGGGCCGGTGCCCGGAAGTCTCGCTTGTGATTGGTGCGGCTGTTGTGCCAAGCGTGATTGACACGGATGGTGAGGCAAAAATAGCCCTAATTGGCGAGGCGGCCGCTCGTGACTTTGGGGAGTTTGAGCTGGCGATAGCTGAGCCTGGTGATGGGGCGTCCATTGTGGCCGAAGTGATCTGGCGGCAGCGAGCGGCCGGCCGTGAGAGTGGCGGTGAGTTTGGAGTGAGCAGTATATCGCCCGGTGTGGTGGCACTGGAGGGTGGAACGATTGTGAACGTGTACGGTACAGGCTTCGCCGCGCCGCTTCTGGGCTTTGTGGACTCTACACCGGTGCAAGTTGTGGTGGAGAGCGAGACACACGCGTGGTTCGAGATGCCTGCGCGTGCTTCGTCAGGCTACTCGCGGCTGATCTTGCGGCATGCAAGCGGTGATCTCGTGGTGCGCGACGTGTATGCGGCGAGCGGGTGCGCTTCCGCGGGGCTCTACGGGAGGGATGACGCCTGCTACGAATGCCCCCCCAACGCAATGTGTCCTGGCGGTGACCGGATCTGGCCGCATGCAGGATTCTGGTCGTCTCATGAGGCGTCGCCGGTAGTTGCGGCGTGTCCGAGGCCTGCACGTGTGAGGTGTCGGGGCGGGCGTGGCTCGCCGTGTGGCCAGGGCTACATCGGCACGCTCTGCACATTGTGCGATGACAGCCACTATCGCGAGGGACTGGCCTGTCGATCGTGCCCGTCATCACTGGGGGTAGTGATCGCAACTGTGACTTGCGTTGTAGTTGTGGCGGCAGGGGCGGTGGCGGCAGCCATGGCTGCGTCGGATCGTGTGCTCGGTGTGCTGCTTTGGAGCGCGCGGATAGTCCAAGTGGTGTACGCAGGCCAGAAAGCGGTCGGTACGACGGTGAGCGAGCCGCTCGCAACCTTGTATCGTACCATGGCGCTGGTGGGTGTCGGCGATGTGGAGGCATTTTTGCGCCCGGCATGCCTAGGAGAGTTTGGGGTGGAAGCATCTGTCTGGATCCACTCAGTGACCATGTTGGGGACCATTGCGGCGCTGACAATGATGGTACTTGTGGCAGCACTGTGGACAAGCATCGGTACTGAGTTCTCACTAGGGACGACGCGCAACCGCGTGGTTCAGTTGGGACTGGCTGTCTTTCACGTCTTTTTCTATAATTCGATGAGAATCGGCTTCTCTACCATGCAGTGCATGAGGACTGGGCTGGACAGCGAGATGCGCCTGGCTGGCGAACCGGACATTGTTTGCCTCTCGTCAAGGCACTTGAAGATCCTGGTCGCCGGAGCGGTGCTTGTTGTCGGGCATGGCCTCTTTGCGCCGTTTATCATCAGCGGCCTCTGTCGACTTTGGTGGCCACTGGCGATTGATCGCGACGGCGTTGAAGAGGAAGGCGAGGCTGGCAGTGTCCTGCAAATTGTGCTTTTTGCCAACTTGGGAACGCAGCGGTGGTGGGGCGGCCTTGTGTTCTTGCCGTTCCTCATGTGTACGGCGGCGATCAGCGTGTTTCTGGAACACGATGCCGGCTTGCAGCTAGTGGCGATTGTGGCTGTGACCATTGTTCTCACAGCTGTACTCATTGTCAAGACTCCGTTTGCATCGGCGCGGTATGCGACAACGGCAGGGGCGGCACTAGCCACTGCGCTTGTGGGAGCTACAACATCTTATGCTGCTGCGGCTGAACCAAGACACGCGATGACGATTTCGGCTATCATGTTTGCGGCGCTGGTGGTTTTACTTGTCGGCGACATGATACTGATGTCGCCGTGGGCGCTCAGCTTGCGGACTCGATGGGCGGATCGCGCACTGCGTGCGGTGTCGGCCGTAGGTCCGGAGCAGGAGGTCGAGATCCACACGCGGCTCATCGCATCGACCTCGGGCATCTCGCTCGGATGGGGAGGGGGATCAACCATCGGGACGTCTTCGCCCAAAGGTCGACACGGAAGAGAGCAAACCAGCTCGTCACAGGCAAGTGGAAAAGAGGATTTCCGGCCACGGCTGATGAAGTCAACGGCGGTGTTTCTCTCTCCGGCCGAGAAGGATGCATTGGCACGGATGGAAGCGGTAGCCGGACCATCGCAGGTGGCAGCAGGGCCGACGGCACCACACCCGGAGACTGACATCTCGCTGTCTCGATCGCAGTCGGTGGTGATAGGGGCTGGTCGGCCGCGTGCACTACAACCGTCGCAAACCCAAGCGCAACGGGCATATCTCTTGGAGCGCGCATTCCATGCTGCGCGAAAGACGGCAAAGTCTCAGAATGCGAAGCGGATCATGCCACGGTCACAGCGGCCGCGAAAGCTTCGCACCGGGCACGCTCGACCCAGCTCACGCGGCAAGACAGCACCTTGTCTCCGCGCAGTGGAGGAGTCGAATCACGCCGTTGAGCGCGAGAGCGCAAAGGTCACGGGCGATAGTGGCGCATGTCGCATGGCGTCGTCAGACTCGATTATTGCCGACAAAAGTGTGGTGGCCTTGTCGTCAAGTAGCTCGTCAAGGATCGGCGAGGATACGTTGTCCACATCGTCGTCGGCGGCATCGTTGTCGGCGGCATCGTCGTCGGCGGCATCGTCGTCGGCGGCATCGTCGTCGGCGGCATCGTCGACGTCCACATCGTCACTTTCATCTTTATCTTCATCGACGACGTCGACGTCGACGTCGGCAGTGTCGGAGTTATGTGAGTGACGGCGGTCGAGGTATGCAATGATGGCTGTGGGCTGCGTCGTGGAACGAGGGCGCAAGTGCCGAGGAGGCGCGATCTTGGCCGCGCACACCACACTCTGCATTGAACCAAGCATATGGGGGTGATGGTGGTGAAGTGGGGGGTGAGGGTGGTGGTTGGTGGTGTTGGGGCGTAATGAGTATGGTAGGGGGGGGATGAGGGGGGTCGTGACGTGGGTGGCGCGGCGAGCGAAAGGATGGTGGGTATGGCGATTGGGCTTGAGGATTGCTGTTGGCGAGTTGGATGAGGATGACGGGTATGTGTGACGTGTGGGGGATGAGGGTGGAGGGGCTTGGGCGGCAAGGGCGAGGAGGGCGGACGGGATTGGATTGAGATGGATGTCGATGGAGACGAGGGCTTGGGATTGGAGAGGGAGGCAGACCACTGAACGCTAGCCGGCCACTGCATTGCCTATCGCTTGCACTTGCCCTCTCGTGTTCTTCCTCGCCATGGCCAGCCCGGTGGTCTCGTCGTCTGGCACGGTGGTCGGCAGCAGGGGCGGCTGGCGATGAGCAGGCCGGCGGGGGCTGTGATGGGCACGGCCGGAGGAGGGAGGGGAGGAGTGGGTTGGAGGGAAAACTGGTAGTCATTGCTATTGCTGTGGCTATCCGCATGCATTGTCTCCAATGCCCTGTCGATGGCTAGCTTGCTCTTGGTGGTGCCGGCGGTGGTCGGTCGGCGGCGGGCGGCGGTCGGCGGCGAGCAGCAGGCGGTCGGCAGCGATGCTGTTGACGGGATGGCGTCGGCTGATGTGCGTATCGGCGAGCAGGAAGTGGATGATTATGATTGCAGGGGTAGTGAACATGTGTGGTGTGGGTGTGGTGATTGTGGGTGGAGATGGTGGGGAGTGGGGGTCGGAGATCGGCCCGGGGAGGAGGGGTCAGCAGCATCGAAGGGACACCAGGACAACAAGCTGGGCCGAGCCGGCAGAACTCGGATTCCGGAATACTGCAGCTGTGGAACGGATACTATGCAGGGGGATAGTGTGTGTAAGTATTAGGGCAGTAGTGAAATCAGATTGGCCATATCTTGCAATGAGTGTGGTGGGGGTCGTG